>NC_045159.1:6409256-6499256 GCF_900700415.2 Clupea harengus | reverse complement strand
AGAGACCTGGCACCCCAGTGGGACTCTTTCCGACAGCGCTGACGACTCACGGAAACTACCCCCCGCCCCCTCATTTTTCTCCCTGGCCTTAGAAACTACCAGCCCAGACAGCAGCTGAGCCTGACACACGTGGCCCGGATCAGTGTATTACATCTGCTCTGTACAGCACATGACAACTCCTGTTTCTATTTAATTGTATTTTTTGTGTTTCTGTACTTGTTATTGTACACATATACTGTATATTGATAATGCTCTATGTTGATCCCTACACCAAAGAGAATTGCTAGTACACCTGTGTTTGGAAAGTGAATCAGTCTCTTATTCATTCATTCATTCATTCATTCATTCATCCATCCATCCATCCATCCATCCATCCATCCATCCGTGCATCCATCCATTCATTCTTACGTTCACGTAGCATGACTTCGGAATATTCCAACCAGAACAGGCCCAAATCCATTTCAGAGTCCAGTTGATATCTCTCCACCTCCACCTTCACCTCCCCACTCTCTCTGTCTCTTCCTCTGTCTCCATCCATCTCTCTCTCTCTATCTTTCTCCCTCTCTCTCTATCTTCCTCCCTCTCTCTCTCTCTCCGTCCTCGGCCTCATGACTCATCGGGCCTTAGAGGCCTGCCAGTCCAGGCGGACTCTTTCTGACAGCGCCGGCGACTCACGGAAACGAATCACCCTCGTTTGTCTCTCCGATCTCGGAAACTACCAGACTTAAACCAGCCACTCCAGAGTCCAGCTGCTATCTGAGACTTGGTTAGGGAGGGCAGGCGGGGGGCGGGGAGGCTGGGGGGGGGGGATGTGTGGTTAGTGGCACCGGGGAACTAACAGTCCTAACAGCTGTTCCAAGTCTATAAAGGGGTTCCAGGAGTTGAGGATTTACTAAAAAGGCAGAGGAGTAGGGCCAGGCTGTCATCTCTTCACCCACACCTCCGCCAACCTGAAGAGAGGCCACTGTGGTCATATTTTCCCTCAGACAGGGCTTTTGATTAAACAGGCAGTTCTACAAAAATACAACCAGGGCGAGAAAGGGGGGGTTGTCTGGGGACGGAGGTGGGGGGGTACTGCATACTCCCAGCGAAATGTGAGGTCTTTTGGAAGTGGGGCAGACCAGGCCAGGCCAGGCAGCAGAGTGGTGACCTCATGTCTGTTAGAGCTGAGATGAGTTAACCGCTCTCTCTTTCTCCTCTCTCTCTCTCTCTCTCCCTCTCTATCTCTCTCTGTTTCAAACCAACTGCTGTGTGACAAATATGTTAATCATATCAACACATTCCTCTCGCCTGAGGCAGAACCACTTCCAAACTCAACTCATCCTCCCAGGGGCTGTGTAAAGAACACGCTAAATATGCAGCAAAACCCAAAATGGCACCGTCACCTGGAAATGATGTCACGCTCATGGAGACTCATAGGCGAGTCTAATGAGTCACTCATACTAAATAACCACGTACCCTTCAACCTCCAGCTGATTAACACCTTCCCTTTACCCTCAACTGTGGATGAATGAATGAGTGAATGAATGAATGTCCCAAAGCACTTTATACACATGGTTGGGGAGATCATCAGTCACTGTGCTGCTGTTACGTGATGTGACATTACACGATGTGAAGGTAGATGAAGCTTAAGGACCCGAGACCAATGAAACAGATTTATCCTGTGCAAAAGTATCCTGTGTCCGCTCTGGGAAACATCTGCTGGTCAGTTACGGACAGAAGGCGAGTCTGAAAGGTGATGCCTCTGAGTGAGGGCAGTGCATTCTGGGTACATTCTTGCACTCAGAAGTGCCTGGAGCTTGTGTGCATTCATTGTAATTTTGGGTCAGAGCAGATGTGTGCACTCATATATTTATTCAAAGACAGCAATGCTAAATTACAGACCTCTCTGGCTTGACAGTTTCAATCTTCAGTTGTTTGCAACATTGTGTTTGCCCACTTCATGTCTTTGTGACACACAAGGTACAAGCCATAAACCTTCCTCAAAATAGATGTCTGACATTTTGTACATATTTGTGACATACTGGTTTCACCTCTAGTTTCATTATGCATTTTTTCCCCCTAAGAAACTAGACAAACAATTGCAGAAAATGAAGAATACAGTTCTTGTATTCATGAACTTAGTTTCTGTTTTTACTGAGGTGATATGAAGATAAGATTTGAAGGAGTTGACATAATCGTATTAAACTGTGGGGGAGGAACTATCTGAAATCTCTGTGTGGAGAAGTGTAACCTAATACTATACCACAGAGGCTGAGTGTAATTGAATATCCAGCCATAGGCACAGACAAAAGTGGAATCTCCACCGCTAAAGTCATTCCAATGCCCAAGTGGATTCCTCAGACTCCTGCCCCCCCTCCCTCTCTTGCCCCCCCCTCTCTTGCCCTCTGTCTTTCTTTCTTTCTCTCAGAGCTCTTACCTCGTATTTGTTTTCCTTTCACTCTCCACCACATCCTCTGTCACCATCACTCCATACCACTACTACTGATGATTTATCAAAGATGATGCTAAAAAAAAAAAAAAAAAAAACTCATCTGCAGCTCAGTATAGGCTTTCCTAACAATCTGACCACCACACAACCTGAAGCGGGCAGCATAGCACCTTCTCGGGCCTGGCTTTAGCAAATAGTGCAGGGTACAGTCAATAAAGGCTTATCTCTGAGCACCTCAGCTCCATTTAACTCCAGAAGAACGGTCAAAGACAGGTTTGTCATCGTTCGCTGCACGAGATGAAAAACCCAACAGAAGATAAAAGCTTGTTTTGCATTGGGAATGGTGTCATCAGGGCTGACATCATCCTGTTATCAGGCTGAAGTCTAAAGGGAAGATATGATAATGACTTCAACTCAAAAACAAGCTATGACCTCATCTTTAAAGTGGTGTTAGCAATGTGGAAAGGTTTTCATAAACTGCTCATCAAACGTGAGTGAATTTCATGGGTGAGAGTCACAGAAAAGCGTGCGAACTAGGGTAGTAATCAAACTTTTATATCGTTCCTTTATATCCTTAAAACGAGAGCAAAGAGTTCTTAGAGGAGTCCACTGCCAGCCAGAAACTCTGCCTTGTGTTGTGGCTTGTAAAGGAAATGGAAGGAACTCCCAATCCTCTGTCCAGTTTCTCACTAAAACTTGGCCTGCTGTGTACTCCGATATATTTATGGCTCCTGGGTGAATCTACCACTTAATGTCCTGAGCTGATATATAGGCAGGCTCTGTCCAGGAAGCTGGACCAGCTGAGCTCCGGCGGCTCGTTCTGAAAATGCATACCAAAAATGGCAAGGCTCCTGTCACTGTCAAAGACTCCTGGGGAGGGACGTGAGGCCGTGGGCTTCCCTGTGATCACTGTGTGCTTCTTGATTCTGATTTTGCTGAGGGCAAGCATGTGTGTAAGCGTTTCATTTCCACACATTTCCCTTGAGAGAAAAAAAAACACAGAGTTTGATCCTGGGGCAGATTGCTGTGGTGTTTTATAATTCCATATTGTCGTCATCAACCATATCCTGGCTAACAATGTACCTTTTTTTCACGCCAGGGACCTCGAATCTCTCTATTGGAAACCTTCAGACAGTCAAGCATTCCATTTCGGCACCATTCCAGAATACTGAGGTCCAAATGGAACAGTGTTGTTTAGACAGATTATTTCCGTTGGATCCAAGAATTCCAGTGGCTCCCAACTTGCCTCTATTATCCCTCTAAACAAATGTGTCATCTCCAGAGTTTCTAAACAAAGACTAATACACCAGCATGAAGAGTGAAAACAGCATGTTTTCTAACTAATCATGTCTGGCTGGACTCATTTGGGTTCTCGTCTGGAAATCAATACATGATGCGTACAGGCCATGTGGGAAACTGTTGTTCCACAAAGCGTACAGACGACAGAATGACTACAAGTGATCCAGCTACTTGATCATGTGAGATTTATAGATCAATAAAAGGCATGTGAAAAGCATTGTTTATTGCCGTCGTCTACTATCCTCTAACCCTTTGTCACCCTTTCCGTTCCCCTCTCACTCTCTCCCTTCCGCCTGACCTTCTTTTCGTCTTCTGCACATCATCCCAGTCTGCGCACAGCTTTCTGTTGTCCCAGTCAATCTGAAGATATACAGCACATCACTTTCTATGTTTTCTCCTTGATCCGCTACTTGCTTGCGTTGAACCAGTCTGTACAACAGTGTCTGTGAAACGCTTAAGCAACATGACACTCGTGCTTAACGTACGGCGGACGTACGGCCGAATCACGGCCGTGGGGATATCCTTTACCAACCCCATTCATTTGTACACTCACCTGTCTTCACGTTACACGTTAATTTGTACACTCCCCCTATTCCATTTGCTCCCTTACCTGACTCGAAAACTATCATATGTGTCGTCATAAAATCGCTGCCTGCCATTCTGCTCTATTGCTTTGAATGAATGGAATGTTGAAGTTGTACAAAATATATCAAAATACATCAAACACGGAGTGATTATTAGCTGTGAAATATATCAAACACGGTGTGATCACTGGCTGTGAAATATATCAAACACGGTGTGATCACTGGCGGTGAAATATATCAAACACGGTGTGATCACTGGCTGTGAAATATATCAAACACGGTGTGATCACTGGCGGTGAAATATATCAAACACGGTGTGATTACTAGCGGTGAAATATATCAAACACAGAGTGATTACTAGCGGTGAAATATATCAAACATGAAGTGATTACTAGCGTTACTAGCGGTGAAGAGTCCGGATTGGGCCTGGATATTCCCACTCATGGAACGTCCCTTGACCAGTCAGAAATGAATACATTCTTTGACCAGCCCTAACTGTTGTATAAATAACGTACACATCACTTCCTCTTATGCTCTGTGTGTGGATATGCTGTGTGGATCCTATGGATACAGTATAAAGAGACAGGAAGCCAAGGGGAGTACCTGCTTATGTCCAGGACCAGCTGGTCTTTACAGGCCTTGATTCTGTTCTGGGCCTCCATGTGAGTGAGGGCGTCTGTGCTCTCTCCATTGATGGCCAGGATGGTGTCTCCAGGGGACAGGTCTCCCAGCGCTGCTTTACTGCCAGGTGTTATCTAACAGACACACAGACAGAGTCAAGAGTTAAACACAAGCACTGCGGTTGCCAGGACACGTAAATAACAACAATATAAGGCAAGGCAAGGTTATTTATATGGCACATTTCATACACATTTATATGGCACATAGCAATGTGCTTTACCTAAATAAGAGCATAAGGAACATCCAAAGGAGCGATAGAGGCCAGTGAAATATGAAAATATAATTAAATGCAAGTACAACGCATATAACACATCACTCCACTAACAGACGTGGAGAAGTAGCCTCATTCCGCCAATTTTAATCCCTTTCCATTTGAACACTGTTTACTAGAGGCAAATGGCCATGATATGCAAAGTGGCATCATTTTATTAGAGTGTTATCTAACCACCTGGGTTAAAGTGGTTTTGTCTCTGACGTGGAGAATTCAAATGAAGCTCTTCCCTCAAAAGTGTACACTGTCTCCTATGGTGGAGTCGGCTCTGCTGGCTCTAGCATGCTGTACCCCCTTTCCAGTGGCACTGAACTGCATCTCGTCTGCTCCGGCGGCTACTGCCTGTTACCCTTGAACAGCACACATCACAACGCTGGACACTGACATGGACATGGCAACCTGTGTTAGTCATTAATGCTGCTAAACTGCATTAATTAACTCCTCTTGCGCTACTGAATAAACATCTGTGCCACTGCCAGTGCCATTGCATCCAACTGTTGCCTATTACTTAACATGCAATACTGGAAAGCTTGATGCTTGACCCACTTTGACACGGACAAACTCGTTGCCTTTGTGTCATTCCAAGCCAGGGAAAAAAGCCCTCTGATTAGTGTAATGGCTTGAACTGTGTCTTTGGTTCTCAAAAGCAACTAGATCCGAGCCTCATTAGAGACGCTGTACAAGAATGAAACAAACACAAAAAAACCTGTTCTTTTTCTGCATCGCCAGGCGATTACTTCAAAAGTCCCTCAGTCCCAGGCCCAGAGATGGGGGAGAGTTCACCTCTCGGGTTCGTCTGGTCTGTGGGGGATCTGGGTGATAAACAGCAGGTTTCTCCCCTGGCTGGCGGACTCTGATTTTACGAGGGTCTGAGGAACGGGTCCACACCATGGGGACACACTTCACCTTCACAACTGCACTTGTTTAACACGTGAGAACAATTTTCTAAAATTATAACCCCCCCCACACACACACACACACACCCCCCCCCCCAATCACTAACCATCATTACTCCCCCTTCTCATTCCTGGCTTTCCCCCCTCACTCCCGCTTTAGCAAACATCTGGTCACACACACTCACACACACACACACACACACACACACACACACACACACACACACACACACACACACACACACACACACACACACACTTGACAGCAGACGCTGGAATACATCTGGCCCTCACCCGGTCCACATCCGGCCCTGATCCAGCTGAGATCCATCACAGAGCCGGCTGTTCTCTAGGATACGTTAAGTGAAATCAGTGTCCCATTTGGAGCGCTGGTGGTGAGCGAGGTAAATCAGTTTTCTGTTGTTTTTTGTTCGAGGAACGGGAATTACAGGGTGAAGCTATTTGATGGCAGGAACACTCAACCAAGCCCACATATTTATCCTCCAGGGAAGACCAACTGCATGGTGGTCATAAAAGAGGGTGAAAAAAGTATGTGGTGGAGAAAAACAGTATAGTGGTAGACTGACAGATTATCACAGTGCATGAGCTTCTGTGTTTTTTCTTCAGAAGTGTAAATTTATGTTCCCTAGAGATGCTCTGTCCACCTTGTAAAACAAATCAATAGCAGATGGAGTTTGAGTGGACAATGTAATTTACAATTTACAATTCATGTTTTTTTTTTATCTTTAAAGCACATGGGTATATAGCTTTAGGAGTACTTAAGCCTTGGAATAAAGGCTATAAAAATGTAAATAAGTTTGCGGCATGACAACACAGCCACATCCTTTAAATAAGATTTTTCAGTCTGATGGTTCAATTCTTTCAACTTCCCTTGACTCCTTTCTGTGAGCCAGAATACCAGAATAAGTTTTGAGCTTAACTTCCTGAGCGGTGACTAAGGACCAGGACATAACACAAAAGTCCTTTCATAAGACAAGGCTTTTCATTTTTATTTGCTTGAGCACCAGGTCCACAGAGTGAAATTAGACAAGGCAATAGGCAGTGTGTGTGTGTGAGTGTGTGTGTGTGTGTGTTTGTGTGTGTGTGTGTGTGTATGTGTGTGCGTGTGTGTGTGCGTGTGTGTGCATGTGTGTGTGTGCATGTGCGTGTGTGCGTGTGTGTGTGTGTGTGCTCCCACAATGTGACCGGCCACTGGAGCAAGCAGAGATCAGTATGCTGCAGCAGAGGCTGGTTCTGGTAAGGGTAACAGGACCACTTAAGGGTGAGGGTTAAGAGCCAGGCATGATTCATTAACAGGCCTGAATCCCAAGGAAAACACATCAATTAATCATGCACAGACACATGCACACATGCACTCATGCACAAACACACACACACACACACACACACACACACACACAGAGTGCAAACAACCCTCCACGAGGCCACAAGGCCTATGCTGCTTGTAAATGAACACAAAACCATTTATTCTGTGTGTCTGAGCCATGGCACATTGCCTGATACTTAAGCAGAACTAAGGGAACAAATCCCTGCCAATCAGAGAGCTCTTTCTCTCTCTCATAATGGCACGTTTGTTGACTTGTTGAGTGATTGAAACCATGGTTATGGCATTACGGAACTCTCCGGGAATTGTTAAAAAGAAAGTTGCTATGACACCAAAATCTTAATGGCCTTTGATTGTCCCCGTTATGAGGGAACTGAAATGTGGAAGTGACTCAATCACTATGCAGCTGGTTAATATGCGCACTGAGTCTCTGCTAAGCAGTCCTGGTGATGAGGACAGCTTCAGTGCAGGCTACTTGAAGTAGAACTTGAAATGATGACAGAGGATCAGGGAAAAACCACAGCACCGAGGAGTTCAGGCTGTATCAAGGGTAGTTATGGGCAAACACATTAAAACTATATGTTTTACAGAGATATATAATGAAACAAAGTAATGGTGCCTACTTGTGTATTGTACTTAAGCAGCCTGATGTTACAGGCAGCTCATTCATAGACAGAATAGTACAACAGATACGGCAATGGATTAAAAATAAACAGAATAGTGATATTGTTAATACAGGCTGTTTTCAGAACAGCAAAATACAAGAAAAATCTAAATAGACACAGGCATTGCTAGTACGAATACAAAAAAATGAAAGGGTTGAAAAAACACTCAGACTAGAATGATATGCCACCACACTTCTAGTGGCTGGAGCCATCTCAGATGCGAGTGCCAAAGTATACACTTTTAAACCGAGTTTATACTGTGGCCTTAGCATCCTTCTTTACTGAGGGCCGAAGGACACGGCAGAAGAGGTCTCCATGCCAACAGTGTGCTACTGGACTGTGCTCAGAAGCAGGTCACATGACACTCAGGAATGCAGACCTGAGAAAAAGAACATCTGACAACGCGCACACGCAGAAAAAACTCTCAGTTAAGAGGCACACATACATACACACATACACACGCACGCACACACATACACACACACACACACACTCTGCTGAAAGACCAGGGTATGAAATCGATCAACAGTAGAGGTCCTAAGCAGACGTGACACAGTTAAGTGGGGAAATGCTTATAATTGCTGGACGGTTCCAAAAGAACAGCACTTTATAAACAAAGTAGGGTACAGGAGTTCAGCCTTACCTCATCCTAGGTGCAACACAATGCTGCTAACTCACAAAGAAACAGGGATCGTCTCACGAGAGACTGTTGTGAGTTTTAGAGGGAAGTTGTGAACGGTTTTAGACAGCCACAATTTGACACCAACGTGGCACAGAGCTGTGATAGCCGTGTATAAAACGTATGTAGTGCTTAACCTACACCCACACTGGTACAGCATTCACCAACAGCTCGTCCACCAAGCTACTTTAATATAACAACTGCTGTCAAAAGCTGAAAGAGACGACTTAAGCCAGCAAAACTAAGCCCCAAAAAAATGTGCCAGGTTTGTTATACATATTTAAGAAACATTAGGTTAAAGTCAAACACTCTGTCACTTAGAGCAGGTGCTCTAGACCAGTGACTGGGAGCACTGCACGAGTTAGCAACTGTGCAACAGAGTTTGGGAGAGAAGGGGAGAGAGGCTCATGACCATGGAAAATAATTCAGGAATTTCTGCATTTAGATGACGGGATAAAACTGCTGAGCTCCCAACTGGATAGTCAGCCGCACTCTAACCAAGTGAAATGAGGTTTTAATCGCAGCAAGAACATTTGGATCCCATCTTGTGTCCACACTTCATCACTTCACTCTAAGCATAGCATAGCCAGGGCTCGACAGCCCGGCAGGCATGCCCTACTAGCGTAAGCAAACCTGTACACATTGTTCACAACAGTGGACTTATTCAGAGGATACAACACAAATACATATCCAGGCTACTGTGACCTGTTAGACTCTACACTCTAAGAAAAAACTGCTCTGCCAACAGAGAACCTTATCATGGTTCTGATTAAAGCCTCCTCATGATGGATCTAAAAACATGTTTTCCAGTCTGCCAACAGCAAATAATGTTGTAGGAACATTTAAGGAATTTCAGTTGAACCCTTCTGCTGGATTTTATATGTCTCACCTCAGTGCCTTCCGATATTTTCTTCATGAAATGCTTTAGGCTTTGAAAGCTAGTGTGTGTTTTGAAAAAGTGTTTGATTGGGGAACACACAAGTGACAGGCAAATCTTCTGTCACGCCTAAATGTTGGGCAATTTGTAAATTCCCATAGCCCCCTCTTTAAAATAAATGTGAATGCGATAATAAAGGCCAACCTGTCAACTCAAATAAACTGAGTCCAGCTGTACAACCTTACGAAAGTAGGTCAGTATAAGGGGCAAGAGAAGTCCTCTACGCGGCTGGCACAACACCTGCATAGCCTCGTTCAAGGGGAAGGGCAGTCACCGGTGAAATTAGTGTCAACGCCCGTACCACTTTCACACATCGGCGGCTCTTATCCCGACTGCAGTTAAATTCGGACCGCAACACGAGTTCCTTACCGTAGGCTATACAGTCATTGTAGCACACCCCACTATGACAATGAGAATAGCCCTGCAGAGAATACATCTATTATTAATTTAGCACTACCTTCTATTAGGCGAATTACTGGGGGGTCTTTAGGTGGAAGTCCAAGGCTTACCAAGGAATGCAGGAAAAAAGACCTTCATTCAAACGCCTGACTCATATTTCTCGTGTCCCATTTATATGAAAGAAAGAGCTCATAGTCTACCATTACAAAAGGCACCATTAATCCTAATTATATTTTTTTTAGCCAGACTGAATAGGCCAGTGTCACTGTCGTAAACCTCAAGTCCTGAATACAGAACGGCTTGATCGATTATTCTCGGCCAACAATTATAAAATACTTGAATATGTTGGCTATATACTTGAAAATGAAGCAATAAAAAAACCTCTTTTGAAAATAACCGTATAGGTATCCCCGTGTATTTGTAATAAGCCGGTTGCTTTGTAAAACATGCCACTACGTACCCTCGAAATGGTCAGCGGCGTGCTGAAATCCCGTCCACCCACAAGGCGAAAACCCCACGGTGATGGGCCGCTCAGAGTTACCGTCTGAGGCATGGTAACAAAAAGAAAGTATCCTGAAATCCGGGCTGAACAAAAGATATAGTACTATAGCCTTTACAGGGGGGTGCCACTCACAGAGCTTCTTGGGCAAAACTTTCGTCCTCACTTGTTGGAATCTTTAAATATTGAAATCTCCCGTGACGTTTTAAGGGGGTGTTGCACGTTACTTTGTAGCCGCCTCGTGAGAGTGAATGGGAGGGTGTAAGCCGGTGCTATAGCAACCCAGCCTAATCAGAGCTATGGTAGCCTACCAGAAACAGGCTTTCGTCGCATATTCTGCTCTGTAGCGCTGTAACTGGGCGTCAAGTAGTGTCATGGTCAACACATGGATGGTAGTTCAGATTCAGAGTCAGATTTTTGTTTGTTTCGTTGTGTGAACAATAAGTAAGGTTTCAGTTCTGACCTATATGTATTAATGAATTATTCATGTCTGAAAAGGAAATTTGTTTCCTTCACTAACTAAAAATCTCAGATTGATTATTTATAGTTAACAGCCCACACCTGTATATGAAGAGAGGGCCTTTAAAAGTATGACAAACAATATAATGCATTTGGTCCATTGGTTTTGCTGGGTAAAAATGGAACTATGCTGTCAGTGGAATCTCTAACGACTTCTACATTTGGCATGGAGCAGAAATGTGAAATAATTCCACTCAGCCTTTTTATATTGCCTACAGATGTACAGTTGGTATTGGTAACATTTGTCTCTCGGCTCTGTGTGTGTGTGTGTGTGTGTGTGTGTGTGTGTGTGTGTGTGTGCATGTGCATGTGCATGTGTGCATAAAACTTAAATGGTTCTGGTCGGTGGCTTTTCAGATTCTCTCAAAAATGTATGTTTTCAGAGTTGAGAATGGTTTGCCTTACAGCATGACACATGATGGAAACAATGGAGCCATTCTGGATGCTTTGCCCAATGTCCCCTGGGGAAATAAAAACATTTATGAAAATCACACAGTGTAATTCGTGCGGTAGGGTCAACGCACAGTGGAATAATGGTAGCAGATGCGATCGGAACTGAAACGGGGATCAAACCATGTCACAGACAAATAAGTGAATGCATATGCAGTCATCTGGGAATAGCCTGTTGAATGTTAATTGCTGAAAATAAGTTGCCGTGTGTTAAAAATCAGATTCACTGCTGCAATGGTTTTACCAGATTTCAGCAGCATATTTCCTCTCTGCCCCCATCTCACATTACCCAGTGGGGCCAACGCCAGGAGCCTGAGATGAATTCTTAATCCCCTCCGACCGATGATGTGGCAGGAGTTGCACTGAAATACCCTTAAAGCAGCGGCTGCTGGCCAGATCAGGCCCGGTTCTGTGCCAGATCTGGGTCTGAGGATCAGTTCAAGGTGAAGTGATCCTACGATACTGACAGACAGAGTAGGAATCCAGTTCAGTGACACAAGCAAAGGCATGCTAGTCACCATGTACACTGCCACATATATTCTCTATAGCAAACACTTATGCGACATATTCTATTGCTATCATACTGCTATCTAACATACTTGTCCTTCCCTACAGTTTACTTCAAAGCTGAGGTAGACAAATATGACTCCTCACACTGGAGCCATATTGCACATCGTCACACAGTGAGTCTGGATGAAGGGAGCGAGAGATCAGCTCCACCAGAGCAACCAAGGCAGTAGAAGGGGGCCCTACTGATAGTAGGCCCTACTGATATCAGGCCCTACTCATATTAGACCCTGCTGATATTAGACCCTGATATGAGGCCCTGCTGATATTAGACCCTGATATTAGGCCCTGCTGATATTAGGCCCTGCTGATATTAGGCCCTGATATTAGGCCCTGCTGATATTAGACCCTGATATTAGGCCCTGCTGATATTAGGCCCTGCTGAGAAATGAAGAGAGGGAGAGAGAGAAATAAAGAGAGAACTTGGCTTTACCACTTTTCACTTACATTAAGCTCTACAACGTACAATTCACAGCATGCTGCTTTCAATTCAGCAAAGGGAGTTAAATAAAACTCTTCCTTCTTTAGCATGGTTTCGGCGTCCATGCCAAGATAATCACATCAACTTCAGCAAAACGCTTTGCTGTGCAGCTACAGTGGAGACGACTGAGGTAAGTAAGGCACACCTGTAATTACAAGAGTACGGTTTCCCATGGAGAATATCATTTTATGAATGACTTAAGGTCAGTTGTTTAACTTTGTTTGTGTATTTAGAAACCTTTGTGCTATGTTGTGCAGATTCTGTGTTTTCAATGTCTTTGTTGGAAGTGGTGTGAAAGACTTGGCAAGGTTGTTACGTGAACTATAAGTTTGGGTGCTTCAAACTAAAACATTTCCCAGCCTGTTTTTCATTTGGAAGCCTTATCATTTTGAAACACAATCACTATTTGAGATACAATCACAAACACCTTTCTGGCAGGGACGCACATCACACTGTTCCATTTAGACAAAACAACATGATACCATGAATATTAGTTTTGGACGTAACACAACTTCCTAAAAATATTCTCAAGTAAACCGTTTCACCTGTGTTGCACAAAAGCATGGGACTGCCTCCCCAGCCTTCAGATGATTATATTAACCTTCTAGTCCCACTTTTGTCTTTTAGGACAAAGTCACTCCAGAGGTATTGAAGAGGGCAGGTAAGGGTCGGGGAAATGTGGCTTCTTGTGACCACAGAAGCACAAAGCCCTTAGCTGCTAGGGTTTCAGCTGGAGCAGGCCAGTGAATGGAAGAGTGATGGCTTCTCTGAACCTGGACCTCACCCTCTATTATTAACACAAAGACTTCACAAAAGCCTCACACACACGTGTACACACACACACACACACACACACACACACACACACACACACACACACACACACACACATGTGTACACATGTGCACCCTCACCCACACACCTGTGTACTTTTCACACGGACACACATGCATGTATATATTCACACATACACTCACACACAGACACACACACACCTGTGTATACACACATACGCACACACACACACACACACACACACACACACACACACACACACACACACACACACACACACACACACACACACACACACACACACACACACACACCTGTGTATACACACATACGCACACACACATACACACAGTCTACAGACATGAAGAGACTGCAAAAGGTAGCTGAGAAAAAGAAGACATGGGCCATGAGCCAGGATGGGGCAGTATCCCACGTCATGTCAAAGGTCAAACACACACACACACACAAACACACACACACACACACACACAAAGTATAAGCACAGATGTACACTTACACACGATCAGCAGGGTGTGTTCAACGAGTCTAGTCTTGAAACAAGACAAGCAATTACACAGTAGACTTAACAGGAAAACTCTGCTTACACTCTATTATGTCCAGACACATTAGACGGACACAGACACACACACACACACACACACACACACACACACACACCCATGTATACGAATATAGTAATGCAGACACACACACACATGCACAGAGTCTGACACGCTCACACATGCACACAGACGCTGTGACGAAATCCCATTGTGACTAAATGGCCTTGAGATAAGGTTGTGAAGGTAAAGTCCCATTCACTGACTGTTGACACAAGTTACGTAAGGTACATTTTTCATTCTCAAACTTAATGGAGATGGTGATAAAAGAAGAAAAGGGAGGGTGTTGATAGTGAAAAATAAGCTCAAAATAACCTCCGTCAAAGACATATCCATGCAAACAGCACCCTTTTACTATTGGAAAACAAAGCCCTGGTATCTTAGAAAGAGTTTTTAATTGCTTTTTTTAACTGACTATACGTGACGTTTAGTACTTGATGTACCAGCTTTAGATGAGATAGCACTGTGTGGAGATACGTGTAAGCAAAATGATGTCGTAACAAGAAGACACACCAAGACTGTGATCCAGATGTCCTGCGTTCACTTCAAAGCTATTTTCCTGCCTGTCTCCAGACCCAGGCTGACACCGCTCAAGAAAAACACTGCCTGCCCTCGGGCCCACGCCCACTGGAGGTGACTGGGCTCTGACTGTCCTCTTCCCCAAACACCAGGCATTGTGACAGTACCTGTGTCTGCGTCTGAGCCAGGCAGGTATTAACTGTACCGCTCGGCCTAATAGTCCCCCTGTTCTGACACGCAGCAGACTCTCAAAGCTCAGATGAATCCTGGGGAGCGCGATCCTTCATGGTACTTACGGTGGTTTTGGCAAGAGGGTTGGCGCACCCCCGCACCCAGTCCGTGGTGTGTGGTGTTCTCATTCTTTGCCTTGTGGTGAATCCTGCGATTATCCCCTCAGAGCGCAGTTCTCATCCCAGACAGCGGGTTACTCCGGGCCTAATCCGGGCCAGGTCCGGCCCGCAGCTGGCTGCTGACTGGGCAGGCTCGGGAGGGATTGTTTGTTTGTTGGCACCAGTGTTCCAGTGTTCTATTATCCCCATTTGCCTGTGTGTTTGTGCACACACTGGTTCCGTGAGTCAAAGCTCCGTATCTGACTGCAGGAATGTGACTCTCACCCTTTATTTATGCTCTTCCTGAGATGGGGGAGACCTTGTGGCTTCGGAGTGTTTGTGCCAGAATGCTTTACCTTCTTGACAAAATGACTTCCAGACAATCATCTGTTTCCTTCAAGATGAAGCGCTTACCTCTGTTTATGTGTTTCGGCTGAACAAAAAGTCTTTTGCTCATTTTATGTGGTCACATTTGTACCAAAATGTCAAAAACGAAGTCTGCAAAGACTCAATTAATTTAATCTAAACTTTATTGTCATTCTTGACCTCTCCCTAGAAATTGAATTACTGAAATGGCTACATAAATAAAGCCTTCTGACTTTTACCTCCTTTTTTGTTTAATTGCATACTGTAGTGGTACATGAAAAGATTTATTGAGAATCTTAAATGCCTATCTGTTGAAAAACCTGTCAGTCAAATAAATCGCTTGTGGTCATTATTGTTGGTGGCTGGGCTGAAGGCTTTGTGGGAAAGAGAATTCTTTCATGGGGGAACTTATACCACTTTGAGGTCATGGCTGCTGGAATTTCTTGGACGCGAGCGGCGAAATGTAATTTGGCAAGAGCAGCTTGGAGGGTGCTGAGGATGTGATGTGCAATCCCTCTCTTGCTATTTCAAGAGCCTTGCAGCCTCTCGTGGCCTTGATGGATTCAGCACATGTTTTTCTTTCTCTACCTATTTACCCCTTTGCTTTAAAGTGCTTAAAAGTTCTGGCAAGCTGTCCAGGTAGCAGCCGTCTGTGGAAAAGATCTAGACTGGATCGGTCCCTAATCTAGCACGGATCTGTTCAGATGAAACCTGCTCCCTGGGTAGCCTACAGCTGTGCACAGAGACAGTTTCAAAGTAGATGTTTTGCTGTGATATAAAATTTAGTTCCTCTTGTGTTCTGTTTGAAGGTTCCTAAAATACAGTGCCTCTCTAGATAAGAATAACTCATAACTTGGAATTTCAACTAAACACACACACATACTCACAAGCATGCGTGCGCAGACGCAGACACACACATACGCACACACACACACACACAGACACACGCACACACACAACTGACCAATCTCCCCTAACGTCACATTTCTGAGCAACGGGAGGAACGTTTGGAGGAGGTGGAAAAACAGTTTCAGTCTGACCTGGAAAGTATTATTAATTTGCTCAGCTTAACTCCTAATGTGATTTCTGGAAGCTGTATGAGAAGCAGCTGTGCCCCGTCTGCCAGTGAGTTTACCATTCCTCTGCCCCCCCCCCCCCCCGCTCTACTGGGAGCTGAGCGGGGGTGACCTCGGCTCTGGCCCTGGCTGCCCTACCCACCCCCTCAGGCCCTGACTGACGGATGGCTTCCTTAAGGCTCTCACGGCGGCGGCGGCTCTCCGGGTGCCCGGCTCTCCAGCATGGCCCTCACCCATTAGCCCTGCGCCCTTCACAGGCCATCCTTACAAAAACACGCAGAAGATCCTCTGCACTCACGAGTAAGACGCCCCCCTCGATTGTAAACAGTTTTCCCCTGTCCTGTGTCTACGGGTGTGTGTGTATCTGGGGCAAAGGGAACCACATGTGTCTCTGTTAGGGTCCCAAGGGGCTTCCTGGAAACCACTGTCAATATCTTACTTCAGGCCCCAGTGCTGCACAGTTCCACGCTCTATGATTGGTTGACTGTAGAAATGGGTGTGGGGTATCTGCATGCTGTCCGCACAGGATATCTGCCATTAATATCAATCCTGAAAGAGTTTATAAACTGCGCTATTTGTCTGTTGTATATCAGACCATGTACTACACAAACTAGACAACACAGAGCTGATCTCCTTTTAAAAAATCACATAGTTGGTGGTCTGATATGTCTCTGTGTGTGTGTGTGTGTGGCTGTGTGTGTGTGTGTGTGTGTGTGTGTGTGTGTGTGTGTGTGTGTGTGTGTGTGTGTGTTGATCAGCCATTAATCAGGTGCAACAAGGAAAGTTGTTTCTCTCTCTGTGCCTCTCTTTCACAAACACACACATCCACACACAAAAAGAAGAGAGAGAAACAGAGAAAGAGAGAGACCACATACACACACACAAAAAAAGAGAAATAGAGAAACAAAGAAAGAGAGAGACCACATACACACACACATACACACAAACACACACACACACACACACACACACACACACACACACACACACACACACAATCACACAGCCACACACACACACACACCATTTTTGAAACACAGCTGGCCACAGTGCCAGATAAGAGGGCCTCATGTGCCACATTAACCCCAATCACCGTCTCACAGAAAGAGAGGAGAGACCTCAGATGCAGTGATCTGTACCGTACCGCGTTGGACGCGGTCCATCCTGGATGCCGATGAAAGACACGGAGCGAGAGAGTTTTGGACTCACTCGGAGGGAAGCTCAATAATCATCACACCGTTCTTGGAAGCGCTGAGTGAATTCCACTCGGACATCTCCTTCTCAGGGGACCTCGCTTTGGCTGTGTGAACTGACGCCGCCTGAAATGTGATCAGGGAACGCCGACAGATAACCCCTGGGTTGCTTGCCTGCCAAGTCGGATGCTGTAATTACCTGAGCAAACTTTAAAGATTTGTTCCCTTTCTCCTGGCCTTTGTCTCATTCCACCAGTCTGTGAAGTAAGCCAAACAGAACTGCCTTCAAGGAAAATAGGAAGTAAAAGTAGGTAATTGTGTTCTTGTTTGTCAAACATTATGCGACAAGAGCTGGGAGGAAACTGGCTGCCTGGTTGAATGACCTCTTGGTCCAATTGTGCATGACTAATAGCCCATATCTCAAAGTATCAAAAAAGTCTGCGTTTAGTATACATCTGGAAGATGTTTTCTTTTCCCGTCCCATTTAAAAAAAAACTAAAAAAGACCAGACAGAGAACAAGAGATGCTGGTAATTCAGTGATTTTGTCACTCTTTCCCTCTCTAAACAGTGCTACCTGAAGTCAGACAGCATAATAAATCCTGATCACGCCTCAGGTAATTCCCATGCACTTCACATCACATCACATCACATCGATCACTTCTGGCATATGACGCAAGCATTCTCTTCATTCTGTTCCTAAGGGGTTTCTGTTAATCAGGAAATGCTGCATACTCTGAACACTTTAAGTGGGCAAAGTCATTCTAAAATATCTAAAATTCTGAATATAACATTCCATGGGAACATTCCAACATCCTTGGGTCTTTCTCGTTTAACTGCAAGTGGCATTTTCTGTTTACCAAGCAATAAGCATATTATTTGTGCCTTTTCGCCCATAACCATGTGTTCCTAATGGTTGAATCTGCATTGCCAGATGGTATTTGTTGCTTTGGTCATCAAACTCCCTAACTGGAGTGTTCATACAAATGCATGTGTACCATCGTAGCCCCCACATGTTGCCATTCTCACATGAGAAAAGCATTAGTATTCTCTTGGAAAGGAGAGGAATTATCAGAGGAATCTAGTAAGTGACATCATGGCCATTTCCCGCTGAAGTTTTCTAAAAACTGAAAAGGCATTAAATCATATTATTTAAACTCAATTAGCCTACCCAAGTAGGATGTGAC
This sequence comes from Clupea harengus, assembly GCF_900700415.2. Lineage (NCBI taxonomy): Eukaryota > Metazoa > Chordata > Actinopteri > Clupeiformes > Clupeidae > Clupea > Clupea harengus. Next base: position 6,480,470 of record NC_045159.1, on the reverse strand, counting down.
CAATTCAAGAAGTCCGGATAAACAAATATCTACGCAAACACGTGCATAAAATAAAAACGCTGGAGTTCAGCTGATTAATAACCAATCTTTCTGTGGCATACCATCCGTAATCCCTTCCAAATTTGCATTGGGTGAAATAGGCAACATATCATTGTGAAACAGGTAAAAATTCAGTATTTTTTCCCCAGCAATTCTGCTATTAGCAAACATATATACCAAAATCTCTATTTGTGTTACAGTGCAGGTTGGATTTCTTTTTGCATGTCAGACTTGTTTAAAAGCACACTGCCACTAGGCTACTTTTGGCCTCTGGCTCTCACCACAGATGACACCGAGAGGATTTTGGAGTGCCGTTTTTGAAGAGGAAAGGAACAGAAATGAGTACCGGTAGGCTATTAGTTGAATGCGTGGGGTGACACCTACTGGTTAGTAGCTGCCACTTGTTTGTCCGTTCAACTCTGACAGGCACCGGTACTTTCACAATTTCTACGTTGACAAGCTACTTCACTCAAGCATTTAAATTGGTACCCAAATTGTGCAGCCTGTCATTAGACTGATGCAGTATCTAGGCATGCATTTTAAGACATTAGACTGGGTTGTAGGAGTAGGCCTAACACTTATTTAATTGTAATATTCCACGTGAGAATGTTAAGAAGTGTTCTGTTGTTCATTTTTCATTCTGTTTCTGTTCAAGGCTATTATTTTCCGTTACGTATGGATAGAAAACAAAGCTACGACCAAAATCGCCACGCAGACTCTTATCTTGACAAATTCATCGGAAATTACGATGGCAAATAACCCACCAGCATCCGGTATTTGGTTGGCGGTAAATTAGAAATTCTCTGTGTAGAGTCTCAACTAAATAGCACAGTGGTGTGATCATAAATATACAAGCATGGTTGATCGGGATTTGAAACGTTGGGCCATTAAAGAATTCAACTATCCTTCAAATAAACTGCCACCTGACCGCTGTCTGAGAAAGTAAGTAAAAATATAAGTTAACGATATCTTCTGGAAAATGAAACGCACACACCCATTGATAGCATGCTAGCTCTACAGCTAACTAAATTTACGTTTAAGACTTGTCAACTCTCTCAAGTGTCTTTGATCGTTGCCTGGTTTTAGGATTTGTGCTGGTCAACGCAGCTCTATTTGGAAGTATGTCACTCAACGAGTGTTGAAAGAGAAGTGAGTATTTTTCTTTCTTAACGTTCAAATCGGTGCGTTCAAATTCGGCAAACAGAAGTGAACATTTTTAAACTTGAACGTTTTAGGTAAACATTGACTAAACAAAAAAATCTGATTCAAACGATAACTGTCAAGTCTATATAAAAAACTTTTGATCGAACGTTAGCCTTTGTTTGCTAATTTGAACGCACCTTAGAAGTCACGTCTACTATAACAATCTGTACACTATAATATGTATGTTGTTTTCTTCTTGGTTACAGAAAAGTTGAAATCAGAAGGAGGAACGTCAATTGGTATCCTTTTACTGAATCTGCCTGAAATGATCCAAAGTCATAGCCCGGCATTGATCAGTAGATTTATGGTGTACAGTGCATACACTGGTTTTATTTTCCTTGACAGTGTGATTTTTCAGGTACAAAAGGCTAGAGGACGATGAGGTAAGGTGTTGTGGTGTTGCTCTTGTCTCTTTTTCCTGTGATTGACTCTTAAGGCTTGTAGTAGTGTACCCAGAGAGGCTTCTACCCAGTGTCAAATGCAGCCTTGATGTGAGTGCTTATCACATGAGCTGAAATCGTACCCCTTGTGTGTTCTGTTGCCCCACAGCTGACGACAGTGGAGGCTGTTCGTAAGCGAGAGATCCAGAGGGAGATCAAGGAGCTGAAGGCTCAAATACACAAGCAAGACTCGACCATCAAAGAAGCTGAGGAAGATCTGCAGAGGAACGGTGAGGATGTCTATGTTTTTTTTTTTTTAATTATCTAAGTTAATTATTTTTTCATACAGTCAGGAAGCTACACCTACCTGTTAATAGAACAGTAACCAGGAAGGGGAAATCCCATAAAGGAAAGTTTCAGGGGACCATGACCTGGACAAAGACAGCCCTGGAACATGCCAGGGCTTGTGGTTTGTGTACAGCTGTCTGCTTGTGGTTGTGTCCTGTTGAAGTGTCTGTGTGCAAATGTCATGTGTGTGTGAAAGCAGAGAATGCGTGCAGTGAGAGCTGGTCTCGACATGAGGAGCGTGGTCGCGAGAGCTGTTGTGTTTGTGTTCGTGTGTGTGTGTGAAAGCAGAGAAGGCGTGCAGTGACAGCTGGTCTCGACATGAGGAGCGCGGTCGCCCTATAGCTGATGTGTTTGTTTGTGTGTGTGTGTGTTTGTGAGAGCAGAGAAGGCGTGCAGTGACAGCTGGTCTCGACATGAGGAGCGCGGTCGCCAAGAGCTGATGTGTTTGTGTGTTTGTGAGAGCAGAGAAGGCGTGCAGTGAGAGCTGGTCTCGACATGAGGAGCGCGGTCGCCAAGAGCTGATGTGTTTGTGTGTTTGTGAGAGCAGAGAAGGCGTGCAGTGAGAGCTGGTCTCGACATGAGGAGCGCGGTCGCCAAGAGCTGATGTGTTTCTGTGTTTGTGAGAGCAGAGAAGGCGTGCAGTGAGAGCTGGTCTCGACATGAGGAGCGCGGTCGCCGAGAGCTGTTGCTACGGAGCTTCCTGCAGCGCTGTGGTGACGTGAGGAGGAGCCTAACTGATCACACTGAGCCTTTCAGAGAGCAGAGGCGGGCCCTGGAGCAGCACCTCAGGTAGACAGCATACTCAGGTTCACACACACACACACACACACACACACACACACACACACACACACACACACACACACAAGCAAGCATTCTACACACACACACACACACACACACAAGCAAGCATTCTACACACCCACACACACACAAGCAAGCATTCTACACCATGCGCGCAGATGGCACTGGGGACGGGAGGGACATGTCCCCCCCAGATTCATGGTGACCCCGATCCGTCCCCACCACTCTCCCTACGTAAGGCGACAATCATCAGTTAATAACTCTGCACAGCTGATTAGGCGATGTTAGCGTCCCCCCAGTTAAAAAATCCCATCTGCACCGCTGTTCTACACACACACACTCACGCAAACAAGCCTTCTATACACACACACACACACACACACCCAACCATCTCACACACACACACACACACACATACACACACATACAAGCATTCTGCACACCCAACCATCTCACACACACACACACACACACACACACACAGGCATCCTGCACACTCATTCTAAACACAGGGCACTACAAAACACCACAGAAGAATTTACTCCTCATTTTTTAACACCATGCAGTTGTCCAGAGACCTTGTAGAGGGACTGTAAGGACTTTGAGTGCACACACACACACACACACACACACACACACTGCAGTGAAGTGTCTGCTCTATCTTCTATGGGATAGCCACACTGTTGGCTCACATTTACACTCACATTCATTAATATATTCTCTCATCCAAAGCTACTTCTGCTTAAGGCATACGTTTGAACAGTTCTTGTGGGAATGTTTTATTCTGCTTCTCTTAAGGCATACATTTGAACAGTTCTTGTGGGAATGTTTAATTCTGCCTATTGATGGCAAATAAATACTGGCTCTTGCTATTCTTCCTGCCCCCATGTAGCAAGGGAGAAGTGGAGTTGTCCTTCGACATGTCTGAGGGAGGAGACAGCCTTAATGTGGAGCCTCTTGTTATGGTGAGTCTTTACTTCCTTCAAGTGGTCCAAATATGACACACAATTGCCCATTTATTTCTAGTCACATTACTTCGCCATGTTGGGCAGATTTCTGCTGTTTGAGTACAAAGGAGTTTTATGTCCTCGTGTCCTATCTTTGACCCCAGCATGAGGTGAGAAAGCTGTGTGAGGACCGGGTGCAGTTTCTCAGGTCTGTACAAGCTGAAGCTGAAGATGAAGATGAACAGAGCAAAGATGCTGCATTTCTAGACTAGTGAGTAGCCACTGCTGTTCAGTCAGTCCTCAACAGCTCTAAACCACTCATATTCCTGCAAATCCCTTTTCAACTTCTCTTGTCTCTTCCTGTTTTAGCCTGACTCCAGCTCAGAGGGAGGCTGTGTATAAAGACTGGTTAAATGCTGTGAAGGTACACGTCCATCTTGCTCTAAGACTTGGAAGTGTATAGAATGGGCCACAGCATACCTGTGCTGTGTGGCCTAATGCTTTTCTTCTCTCCATAACATGTTGTGCTGTAATCGGAACATGACAAGAGCTTGATCCAGTAATTAAGTCATGCCATGAGCATTGCTAGTTTGTCTAGATGATGTGTAGCATGGTGGTGTGTCTCATCTCCTCCCTCTTCTGCCCACGCTGTGGTCCTCAGGCCTTTCTGCAGACTCACCCTCCCAGACACGTGCTGTCTGCCTTCTACGTGCTTACCTACCAGCAGCAGAGGGCCCACCAGCAGCCCCCGGCCTCCGAGGGGGGAAATGCCCCCGCCAAGCACAGGTGGGTGCCTCTGGGGGTGCCTGTTTCTTTCCATCTGGCCTGCTCATTGGATAGTTGATGAGGGTATTGTTTTTGGGTTGTGGGCCACTCAAAATGTCCCACGTCAGGTGCTTAGGGTTGGCAGTACAGGGATAATATCATATATAATATATATGTCAGGTGCTTAGGGTTGGCACTACAGGGATAATATCATATATAATATATATGTCAGGTGCTTAGAGATGGCAGTACAGGGCTCTCAACGAAGGCGGTCGCATTTTTCTCTCCCTCTCCTCCCCCTGACCTTCCCTGCTTGGCTCCTATCGTATCGTCTAGTCTGTGTCCTATACTTGAGAGACTCTCTCCGCACTGCTCTCCGAACTAAAAATCATGGATTTGATCAACTGGTCTCTCAACGCAACTGACACCATCTTCTCGACGAGAAGCTGTCCTGCCGGGACGTTCGCAGCTGGCTACTCGATGGACGCGTTGAAGAAGTGGCGAGTCGTGTGCCTAGCGGCACTTTCCGTGATTACAGGCTTTTTGCTGATTGGATTAGGCGCTGCCCTGGTTTATCGAAGAATTCAAGAAGTGGTGACAGCTGTCATAAGCTCCCTAAAGCTGCTCGACATGATTGATGCGATGGGCAGAGCTGTTGACACTCAGACTGTGGCTATAAACCGCATTCTGGATAATTTCCTTGCGGCTATGGATAACAACACGGAGAAGTTCACGGCTTTGCAAAGGAAATTGGATCGACTCGGAGACCTGTTGGAAAAAGAGTAGACGAGCAAATTGGAATGTGGCTACTCGCAAGACCAAACAATCCCAATCTTATCTGCTTTCGGCCCCCTCAACCAGCACGGGCCTTGGCCAAGGCCGTTGCTGGAACAACTCCCCTGGAGAGCGCTGCAGTGAGACTCTCTTGCATTCCCTTCCCCCTTCCCACAGACACCTGTGGATTGTTGACTCTGTCTGGGACCTGATCAAGGCTGTCTCCATGGCAATGACAATCCTGCAAACTGAGAATCTGACTGATTGTGGCCTAGGCGAAGGCGACAATCCAGGCCTACTCATACATGAACTTCCTACATACATACATACATACATACATACATACATACATACGTACATATTATATACAGATATGCAATCCCCCCCCACGACCCCCATCCCACGCTTTCGCCTGCTTCGTACCCCCAGTGTGACAAGCGGGTCTGTGACCAGCGCTGCCATGGCTGCAGGACCGGATGGCTGCTTGTTTGCGCCGGCTTACCTCCATCCCCCCACCCCCCTCCCCGTTGCAAGTCCTGTTTCTGTCATGTTGTAAAATGTATGTGCTTATGTGCTGAGGTGTTTTTTTCCTGTTCCCACACTGTACTCCTCCCACACTGTACGCCTTTTTCTCTCCTCAGCTCTCCTCATGTTATGCTGCAATTTTTCCCTCAACCTTGTCTTCCCGTCCTGTATGGACGGGTTGATTTGATAGCCTGTCACTAGTAAACTAGCGAAAAGTGGCAATGTTGCTGGTACTTGTGTACTGTACTTGTGTACTTGTATACCTGTGACTGGGAACAATAAAGGACTACTACTACTACTACTACTACTATATGTCAGGTGCTTAGGGTTGGCACTACAGGGATAATATCATATATAATACATATGTCAGGTGTTTAGGGATGGCAGTACAGGGATAATATCATATATAATACCTATGTCAGGTGCTTAGAGATGGCAGTACAGGGATAATATCATATATAATATATATGTGAGGTGCTTAGAGTGATTCATTTCTGTGCTGTCACAGGTCCCAAGATGAACAGAAAAAAGACGAGAACCGACCATCGCTCAAGACTCTGTTTCAGGTAAAATTGGTTTCATAGGTAGCCATAAGTTTGTAGTGATTGAAGCCCTTTACAAAATGCGAGTGAATGTGTCTCATCTGTCTCTCTATAAATCTGTGTGTGTGTGTATATATACATACATACAATATTTGTGTGTGTGTGTGTGTGTGTGTGTGTGTGTGTGTGTGTGTTCCAGGCAGCCTGGGCAGAGGCGGAGCGGAGTGTGGTGGAGCTAACCCAGACCCGCTCCAGGACTCAGGAGGTCCGGAACGCCATCAGAGTCCTGCTCAACGAAGAGATGATGCTGCTAGACGAACAAGACCACCACAAGCAGTATGCTCACACTCACCTTAACTTAACATCTACATTTACTTCTGTATTCATCTAGTTGAGGAAAATTCATCGGAAGTGAACCAAAGGGAATTTCATCAGTAGTTTGGGAATTTCGGTAGTACAAATTAGTGGGAACCCATAGAAATCTAGATAGATGTTTGGGAATCTTTTTAATAAAAATAAGTTGGCACCCAAGTTTAGTGAGCTGGGAATGTTGTTGAAAATGAGTGGGAACCCATGGACATTTAGATTGAAGTTGGGAATATAGCTGATGGAAAGGATTGAGAAATCATGTAAATGTAGTGAAAAGGTTGGGAGTATTGATGAATGAGTCTGGAATATGGGAGTATTGATGAATGAGTCTGGAATATGGGAGTATTGATGAATGAGTTAGTCCCCTGCTGTCTCCTGTCTTCCCCAGCTCTGCACTGAGTCAGAGGCTGCAGAGGGTGTGTAAGGCCGCGGAGAGGAGGAGCATACAGGAACAGTGTGCCCAGATTGAGGCGCAGGCTCTGCAGATGGAGAGGGACGCGCACAGCCTGCGTGAGCAGCAGAAGGGCATCTTGGGCCTCAGAAGGACAGTGGTGAGAGAGGGTTTTAAAACAGAGACAGCCTACTGTGGGACGGGGCCTAAAGCCCCCTTCCATGCTGGCCCAACAAACCCCAACAATGACAGCATTCTAGAACTGGCTGTTGGGTTTGGAATGTTATGAGATCAGGTGGCACCCAGCGGTTGGAGGTTGGGGTGGTGTGTATTATTTATCATTATGGTGGTATTATTTATCATTGAAGTAAACTTTCAGGTGTCTGTAAATTCGTGTACTAGTCAGAGAAACATTAAATCCATTGTTGTTTTGAAGGCCAAAATTGGGAACGGTCAGGTTTCACCTTGACCCCTCAGCTCATTTTCCGATTCAGAACATCTCTTTGGTGTTGTAGGCTAACAGACAGGAGAAGGTTCGAGAGCTCATCACAGCGATCTCCTTATTGCAGAAGGAGCTGATCCACATGCACTCTGAGGTACTGGCCATACATTCAAATAGTGTCTGATGTGCTTATGTGCATTAGTGACGTGTTGGAGGATGTGTGATTTATGTGTTTATATGCAGGAACAGTCACCAACATGTCAATCTACTCCGCTCTCGCTCTCTCTTCAGATCAGGCAGTTCCTGAAGGCCAACCTGTTCCCTCTGTACGGGGAGATCATTGAGCTGATTGGCTCTCTCTCTAACTATGTGTTCATGGAGACGCGCCAGTTTGGGAGCGTGTCAATGGCTGCCCTGGACTGCAGGGAGCTCAACGGGTATGAATTCTCTCTGTGTGTGTGTGTGTGTGTGTGTGTGTGTGTGTGTGGTTTTCTGTGTTTGTTTTTGTGTGTGTGTGTGTGTGTGTGTGGGGGGGGGGTGTCCAAAGAGGTGTCTTTCTTGTTCTGGTCTAACCCTAGATGTAGTTTTAGACATGCATGTTGTTGTGACCCATGTGAAATATGTCTAGTTCTTATGAAGTAAAATGTGCTTGTGTCTATCCCTCAGAGATCAGAAGGTCCCTGCGTGTGAACTCTCCATTTATCGAATCAACTCCCCACGATACGTCAAACTGTGCAATAGTTTGGATTTCCCCTTGTACAAGGTGAACTATACCAGCACAACACCCTTTAGGGCCTGTGCAGTCTATGGCCTACTGCAGTTACCACAGGGTGCCTGTTATTGTCTGTCAGTTCAGAAAAATAATGATGGCTGAGGGAAAAATTGCCCTGAATGTTTTTAAACATGGGGAGCAAGATCTGAAAAATAAATACGCCCTGTTGGAGTTGTGGGATGGGTTTTCTACACCTGTTCTTTATTTCTGCTCTGTTCTACTCTCTGCTACTCTGTGCTGGGCGACGTTCTTGTCCGGTTCCGCTGCTGATTGCCGCTTTGTGTTTTAGGCCCCAGCTGAGCTGCTGAGCCACGTGGCCCTCCAGCGTGTCCTGCTTCGTCGCCGTAGAAACGCCCTCCTGCTTCTCTCCTCCTCCACGGCTGCCGTATGCAAAGCCATCACCCAGCTGCCTGTGCCTGACTGCAAGGGTATGAGCTCAAAGCAAACTCACCTTTTTAAACATCGCCTGTCTAATTACTCATTTTGTTTGAGTCATACTGAATAAATAGTTTTCATATTTGGAATTGTTGTTATTGTTCGTTGTTTACTTTTAAATTAGTATTTCAAATTGAAATTTTCGTTGTGTGTAATATTTTTTTTTATGTTTTATAAGTTGCTTTGGACAACAGTGTCTACTTAATACCTTAACCATAACCCAAGCTGCATTATGCACCATTTTATTACTTTTTGAGGTATGCTTTTATGGACAACTAGTTTTGGTGTCATCCTCAAAGTCTTTATGATGGTATATGGTCATGTGAAGGACAGATAAACCCACCTGTCATTCTCATTAAGCACCATGTAGTTCTGTGGTATGGCACTTCCCACGAAAATGTAAGAAAATCTTAAACAGCACGAGCAGGCTAGCAAGCTTTGGCTGCTGTTGGAATTAGCCAGGTTTTGCATGCCTGTTAGGTAGTAAGCTTGCTAGTTTTAAAACTCCTGTTAGGTAGTTAGCTTGCTAGTTTTAGACCAAAACTCCCTACTGTTGCTTTAAATAGAAGCAGATGGGCTGGAATGCTGGTTGGGTAGAGAGGAAGATTGTATTGTGCACTTGTGAGGTTGTAGGTCTGCAGCCAGTGCTTCGATTGTGTGGGCAGAACTGTGTTTTAGTCCTGCTATTGGAAATGGGCCCTAGTTTGGATAGTTTGACTACTTCTTTTTCCCCGATATTCTCCTTTCAGCTCTGCTTTTTGTTTCAGCGCTTTCTTTTTTTTTTTTTTTGAACGATGCTGTGTAGCCACTTTGTAATAGTGTGTGTGTGTGTGTGTGTGTGTTTCAGCTCTGCTGGAGAAGGTGCAGTCTGTGGATGATGACCTCCAGAGGACAGTGCTGCCCAGGGCTGCTGAGGCCCTGAGCCACTGCAACAAGGGCCTGGACAGCTGCTCCCAAGCCAAGACTGCCACCAAACACTGGTGCGGGCCAACACCCACAGTCACACCAACACCCAGCAAACACCCACACCCACAGTCACACCAACACCCACAGTCACACCAACACCCAGCAAACACCCACACCCACAGTCACACCAACACCCACAGTCACACCAACACCCAGCAAACACCCACACCCACAGTCACACCAACACCCACAGTCACACCAACACCCAGCAAACACCCACACCCAGCCCGGCCTGTCCATCAGTCCTGTGGCATAGTCTTATTCTCATCTCCTATATGTTTTAGGCTCACTTCTCTTGGCTGTCTAAGTCGTACCAACAACAGGGTTACAAAATATTGAGTTACATGAATATAATCACTAGTGATTTATCTTGATTGATGATGACATTTGTTTTAGAGTTTCTGATAGGCAGCATGCTTGTCTGTATTCTAGTTTTCTAGTCATGTTTCTAGATAGCTCTCTTTCTATCTCTATCTCTCTCTATCTCTAGCTCTATCTCTATCTCTATCTCTATCTCTATCTCTCTCTATCTCTCTCTCTATCTCTCTCTCTGATCTCGCTCTGATCTGTCTGCCATCTTCGTGTCCAGGTGGGAGCAGCCGGCCCAGTTTGCCTTGCCCGAGATGTGTGTGGAGGGGAAGACCTTACTGCAGTGGCTCTACAGGTGGCAGCGGGCCACAAAGAAACATGAAGTGTGAATGTGCATTAAGCAACATGTGCTGTTGGGATGGTAGACAATAGGACTGTCACATAGTTTGATGTCCACTGGGTCCTCTACACATGTGGATTATGGTAATGGTGATGTCTAATTGAGTGATTAGAGTTGTTATGTCAGACTAACACCAACTTCTGTGGCAAGATAGACGCCACTTTGGCAATGTCAAGGCTACAGAAAATACTGCCTGTACTTTTGTAGACATAACTTGCAATGTGTAGTTTTGCTAAAAATGCCTGCCAGCCTTACCTTCAGTTATACTTTGTGAGATGAGTTTGCTTAAAGGATGCCTATCATTTTTAGTCATTGTCTCAGCTTTATGTGCAATACATTGAATTAAACATGTCAAATTAAGAATGAAGAGGTTTTATTGTCGTCAATCTAAAACACTGACTAATAGTAACACAAATGTTACACCCAGGATGCTGCGCTCTTCTAGTGAGCATCGTTTGGCACTGCCGTCTGTGCAAGTACGGCAGTCCAGACTATTCTCATTTGTAGTTCCACGTTGGTGGAATGAACTACCTAGCACTACCAGAGCAGGGGCGTCCCTCTCTACCTTTTTAAGAAGCTTTTGAAGACCCAACTCTTCAGAGAGCACTTCCCGTCCTAACTGGCACTTTGACTAATGCGTAACTTGCAATTACAGCAGTTACATTTCTGCACTTCTTTTTCTTTTTTATTTCTTTTTGTTATATTTCTTATGTAAAGTAGTATTTATTGTTACACCAGGTTCTATTGCTCGTAGCTTGACTATTCTCTCCCTTGTACGTCGCTTTGGACAAAAGAGTCTGCTAAATGACTAAATGTAATGTAAATGTACATAACAAAACAACTTTCTTAGAAAATATTGGGTATGGCTAATAAGATTTGTAAAGCCCATTTCTGTACCTCCAGACCTGTAGGGGGAGATATTGATTAATTCTCATAGTTATCCTTTGGCTGACTTGAAGACCTTTTGCTGTCTATGGTCAGAAATGTAGACCTGTTCCCATTAGGTTCCCTGAATGGCAAGCTGACTACTCTGTAGTAGACTTCTAAATTCATGTCTGCTACAATTCCCTTGCGTATTTTATGCCTTCATGGCTACCGTCAGAATGCCGTCAGCTTTCGAGAGAAAACAGGAGCTTTAAGAAAACTCCTGAAGAACCGGGTAGAACTGGTGTACATTACAGCCCCACACGAAGTTCCATGTCAGGTTGACAGTAAGTTCAGTATTTCTGCCGACAGTGCTCAACTGTGAGATTGTGCTTTTCTTATTCAATTAGGGTGATCACTAGGTTTTTATAAAACATCTTGGTGTTTTTTTACAGACCGCAAATCAGCTGATATAACCAAACTCCACGCGCACACTGTCATATCCAAGCTTCGTCTCCTGTCCTACCGTGGACATACTACGTAGAATAATAGTATAGCGACCTGTATGTGTTGATGTTTTAATGTTAATGTTCATTGTGATGTCTGTGTGCCTGTGTGCCTGTGTCCTTGCTCTCTGTCAGCCGCGGCAGCTCATGTGTGGGTTGCTATGCGCTGCGGGGGGCTGGCAGAGTAGCCGGGGGGCGGGGACACCTGGATAAGATAACGTGTTTCTTGTTGTTGAGCCTCTTCGTGCTCGCGGTTTAGTGATGAGCAGTCACAGTGATTAAAGTTCCCATGGATGTAAACAATAAAGTAATCATTTACAGAAACCCCTCTCTGCGTAGTGCCTGAGATCGCTACAATAGCAACGTGTTTTTGTGAATTACATGTATAGCTGTGATTTTAACATAACTAGCTTGGTGAGCCGTGGCATTCAAGTGTTGCTCATTTGCTAATTAACTGCGTAATCATTAAACTTCACAGAACATTTTAGAGCCAAGTTCTCTGTTCAGGTTGAGGTAGCTATGTTGTCAGTGCCTTTGCCCATATGCAAAGATTCCGAATTGCGTCAGATAACCGATAGCACCTGATTAGGCTCAGATGTGATGTTTTTCCTCTTCTCTCGTTAGAAAGTAAAAGTATTTGTGTACTGTGGCCAAAGTTGGAGTCGCCATTATCATCACGCTTCCTGTAGGTTTAAGCTTAGTTCTATGTGAGTTTATGTGTATCAAATTAATTGAGTCTTAACCACCAGGGTTGCCACACTGACCCTCTTCTCTCTCTTCCAAATACCCCTCTCCTTTTCCTTCCCCCTCTCATATTCTCAGTCATTTTCCCCACTCTGACACTCTTTCTTATCTATTTTCTGAACCTTTGAAACGCTTTTATGGATTTATACTCTTTCTCTCTTCCTCCTCGCACACATTCTCTGCACCTCTCTCCCACACTCTTCCCCTCCATCTCTCTCTCTCCCACACTCTTCCCCTCCATCTCTCTCTCTCCCACACTCTTCCCCTCCATCTCGCTCTCTCCCACACTCTTCCCCTCCATCTCTCTCTCTCCCACACTCTTCCCCTCCATCTCGCTCTCTCCCACACTCTTCCCCTCCATCTCTCTCTCTCCCACACTCTTCCCCTCCATCTCTCTCTCTCCCACACTCTTCCCCACACTCTTCCCCTCCATCTCTCTCTCTCTGCCACACTCTTTCCCTCCATCTCTCTCTCTCTCTCCAGACTCTTCCCCTCCATCTCTCTCCCACACTCTTCCCCACACTCTTCCCCTCCATCTCTCTCTCCCACTCTTGCCCTCCATCTTTCTCTCTCTCTCTCTCTCTCCCACACTCTTCCCCTCCATCTCTCTCTCTCTCTCTCTCTCCAACACTCTTCCCCTCCATCTCCCTCTCTCTCTCCCACTCTTCCCCTCCATCTCTCTCTCCCACAGTCTTCCCCTCCATCTCTCTCTCTCTCTCCCACACTCTTCCCCTCCACCTCTCTCTCTCCCACACTCTTCCCCTCCATCTCTCGCTCTCTCTCTCTCCCACACTCTTCCCCTCCATCTCTCTCTCCCACAGTCTTCCCCTCCATCTCTCTCTCTCTCCCACACTCTTCCCCTCCATCTCTCTCCCACACTCTTCCCCTCCATCTCTCTCTCTCCCACAGTCTTCCCCTCCATCTCTCTCTCTCCAGCTCTTTCTCTCTCTCCCACACTCTTCCCCTCCATCTCTCTCTCTCTCCCACACTCTTCCCCTCCATCTCTCTCTCTCTCCCACACTCTTCCCCTCCATCTCTCTCCCACACTCTTCCCCTCCATCTCTCTCTCTCCCACAGTCTTCCCCTCCATCTCTCTCTCTCCAGCTCTTTCTCTCTCTCCCACACTCTTCCCCTCCATCTCTCTCTCTCTCCCACACTCTTCCCCTCCATCTCTCTCTCTCTCCCACACTCTTCCCCTCCATCTCTCTCTCTCCCACAGTCTTCCCCTCCATCTCTCTCTCTCTCTCTCTCTCCAGCTCTTTCTCTCTCTCCCACACTCTTCCCCTCCATCTCTCTCTCTCCAGCTCTTTCTCTCTCTCCCACACTCTTCCCCTCCATCTCTCTCTCTCTCCCACACTCTTCCCCTCCATCTCTCTCTCTCTCCCACACTCTTCCCCTCCATCTCTCTCTCTCCCACAGTCTTCCCCTCCATCTCTCTCTCTCTCTCTCTCTCTCCAGCTCTTTCTCTCTCTCCCACACTCTTCCCCTCCATCTCTCTCTCTCCAGCTCTTTCTCTCTCTCCCACACTCTTCCCCTCCATCTCTCTCTCTCTCTCTCCCACACTCCTCCCCTCCATCTCTCTCTCTCTGCCACTCGGTTCAATTCAATACGCTTTATTGGCATGACCATTAAAAGGAAAATAGTGTTGCCAAAACATAGACCATAGACACATCGAAACATTGAAAATACAGAAACATAGAATATAAAACATGTGGAATATACATACACACACACACAAACACTCATACATATTTACATTTACTGTGTTTAGATTCTCAGGACTCTGAAAAGGCACCCATAGCCTCCGGTGAGAACCCCAGGGGCTGGTGGTTCTCTGATGCCCAGCAGCGTAGCTTCAGTGCCGGGCAGGAGTGCGATGTGAGCCTGGGCCTGGAGGAGAGCGTGGAGGTGGTGCGGACGGCGGTGCGGGAGCAGGGCCCTTTTGACGGCATCCTGGGCTTCAGTCAGGGCGCCGCCATGGTGGCCATGCTGCTCGCTATGCAGGAGCGCAGCCTGGAGCCCGTCCTCAGCTTCCGCTTCGCCGTCATTGTGTCGGGGTTCCGCAGCGCCTGTGTCCAGCACGCACGGTTCTACGACGACCCCGTCGCCGTACCAACGCTGCATGTGTTTGGGGAGGAGGATGCGGTTATTCCCATCCAAATGAGTCGGAAACTCCTCACAGTTTTTAAGGAACCTGACGTTCTGGCGCACTCAAGAGGACATTTTGTTCCAGCAACTTCTGCACACAAACCAGTTTACCTGAACTTCATCCAGAGGTTTCAGAAACAGACCTGAAGTCTTGATCTTAATCTGTGGGTCTACTGGGGGGGTTCTGACTTTGAATAAAAGTGTCTCTGTAATGACTTGTCTGTTGATTTGGCTTTATGGTATGTTTAATAGCAGATGCCCTTTGGAAAATGAGCTATATTTTTTTCACTGTGACCTTGAACACAGTGTATCGGTGTCCAGTTCTCCACTTTTGTATTGCGCCACATTTGAGGGTGCAGTACCAGTTTCAGCCTCATGGAGGTGTGAGTGAATCTGTGTGGGAGGTGTGTGTGTGTGTGTGTGTGTGTACACTACATCACAGATTAACTGAGAGAGAGAGGGAGAACTCTGTGTACTTTTGTAGCACAAGTATTACACTTAGAATTATTTCCAGATGTGTAAGGAATGTTTTTCCTTTCTCTCTCTCTCTTTCTCTGTCTCTCTCTCTCCCCGTCCCTCTCATCATTCCTTACTCATTTCGGCATGCTCTGACAGTGAAGGGTTTGATTCTTGGTGAAAACATGGTGAATATATCATCAGCTGTACTATGAACATTTCCCAGATCTGTGTGTGTGTGTGTGTGTGTGTGTGTGTGTTTACCTGTCATATTGATAGATGAGGCAATGAGCCTTCACCCTATTCTAACCTCCTTCTCTCTCTCTCTCTCTCTCTCTCTCTCACACACACACACTCTATCATACACAGTGAAATGACACATTCTTTCCATTTCTTCCCTTTCCAACACAAAACTCTCTCTCTTGCTTACACATAGAATACTCCCCCCCCCCCTCTCTGACAGAAGATACACTCATTTAGTCCATCCCTTTAACCTCGTTCTCCCTCTCTCTCATGCATAGAATACTTATTCTCTCCATTTCACAGAAGACACTAACAACTGCCATTTCTCTCCCTCTCATCCTCTCTTCCTCGTTCTCTCCCTCCCAGACAAATACACAGACTAGAAGACCATCTCACTTTCTTACTTCCTCCCATGTCTGTCAGCCTGCAGGATTTATTTATTCTTCATGTGAGCTGATTTAGTGCAGTTTACCTTTTTTAAATATCTTTAAAATATTTCTATGCTCTTTTATGTGGTCATTAGTAAAGCTCTTTGAATTACCAAAGCGTATGAATTATGCTCTATAAATAAACTTGCCTTGCCCTGCCTCCCCTGTGTTTGTCCATATTAGACTTAAATATGTACTCATCTTAAATATGTGATCTTGTGGTCCCGTCTACATCAACACCTGGGTCTGATAAAGATGGGAGTGAGAGGGAGGAGGAGAGGAGAGGAGCAGGGAAATGAGAAACACAGATTTCCTAACTGCCAGTAAGTCTGAGCGCTGGGCTGTGACTCTGTCACTCAGGAATCCAGCCTCTTGCGCAACTGCGGGACAAACACTAACTCGAGAAGAGAGGAGAGGCGAGGAGGGAGGGGAGGAGAATGGGGGAGAGAAGAATGTGTGTATGGAGAGGTATGATTAGTGGGCAGAGCTGAGTGTGTGAGGGGGGGGGGGGATTTGGAGCAGTTTAGTGTAGGGGCGCTGCATGAGGCTGATGGGGCTTTCACAGAGATCGTTAAGGATGATGGAGAGTCAGGAGAACCAGAGACCAGAAAGAACCTCTAGATGCCCTCCATGGTGACGGACCAATGAAGGTGGAGCCAGCAAGACTTCATACCATCTTAAGACCATCTGGAGCATCCATACATCATGTGGATTCTCCTGGATTCCTCCTGGAAACTACCTCTGTGTGTATATGTGTGTGTCTGTGTGTGTCTGTGCGTGTATGAGAGCTCACCCACCACTGCTGGACTTGGTCGTCTCCTTGTCTGGAGGTGCTCTGAGGTCATCAGTGGCATCAGCTGCTCGCTACTCTTCCTCTTCCTCTGACTTAGGACTTTTCAAGAGCAGGTAGAAGGTGCTGAAGAGTGGTAAAACTCTGGTGTGTGTGTGAGACAGGGGAGACTCATACCTTGCATGAATACAGCTGAGTGAAGAGGAGAGTGAGTAGGAGACTGAAGTTTGTGGTTGTGAGTGTTAGCGTATGTGTGCGTGTGAGAGAGAGAGAGCGATTGTGTGTGTGTGTGTGTGTGTACAGCATTTAATAGATGTTGTGCTCTTGCTCTTGGCCTGCAGTCCAAACCACACGCGCTCACACTGTGTTCTCTGTGTGGACATGGCGTGGCGGGACGGACTGTTTACGCAGACTTTTGGACTAACTCACCAGACCTCGGCTGGACCTGCCAAACAGCATGAACTACTCTGGACATGAGGCAGACTCTGGGCAGGCACTGGAGCTTCACATGGGGGAGTTTGGTGAGCTGATCCCAATGAGTATGTCTGTGTGGGGAGGACTTCAACTTGTTGTTAACTTTAATAGTGGTGTTTTATTCCAAATCTGGCAATGATTCTTTGTCATGATTCTGATTTGTTTTAAGTGGGTTTGATGCCTCCTCTGGATTCACCAGGTATGACTGGGTACAATCCCTTTATGTGAGAGTGCTGATCAATCAATCTTTTTCTACATTTGGCCGTTTTCTTTACTGTTTTGAATTCAGGACCTTATAGTCGTCGTTTAAACCAGGAAACCATGTATCTTCCTACATTTTCAGGAGCATTAGGAGAGAATACAGTGCCTGTATGTAGTCATTGTGTAGTCTATATGTAGTCATTGTGTAGTCTGTATGTAGTCATTGTGTAGTCTGTATGTAGTCATTGTGTAGTCTGTATGTAGTCATTGTGTATCATAGTCTGTATCGGAAGGTTGGGTCTCTGGTCTTCCCAGAATGTCTACTGTAGCGTGGGGTCTCCCATGTAGTGTGGGGTCTCACATGTAGCGTGGGGTCTCACATGTAGCGTGGGGTCTCACATGTAGCGTGGGGTCTCACATGTTTACTGTAGCGTGGGGTCTCACATGTTTACTGTAGTGTGGGGTCTCACATGTAGCGTGGGGTCTCACATGTTTACTGTAGCGTGGGGTCTCACATGTAGCGTGGGGTCTCACATGTAGCGTGGGGTCTCACATGTTTACTGTAGCGTGGGGTCTCACATGTAGTGTGGGGTCTCACATGTTTACTGTAGCGTGGGGTCTCACATGTAGCGTGGGGTCTCACATGTTTACTGTAGCGTGGGGTCTCACATGTAGCGTGGGGTCTCACATGTAGCGTGGGGTCTCACATGTTTACTGTAGCGTGGGGTCTCACATGTAGCGTGGGGTCTCACATGTAGTGTGGGGTCTCACATGTCTACTGTAGCGTGGGGTCTCACATGTAGCGTGGGGTCTCACATGTAGCGTGGGGTCTCACATGTAGCGTGGGGTCTCACATGTCTACTGTGGCGTGGGGTCTCACATGTTTACTGTGGTGTGGGGTCTCACATGTTTACTGTAGCGTGGGGTCTCACATGTAGCGTGGGGTCTCACATGTTTACTGTAGCATGGGGTCTCACATGTAGCGTGGGGTCTCACATGTAGCGTGGGGTCTCACATGTAGCGTGGGGTCTCACATGTCTACTGTAGTGTGGGGTCTCACATGTTTACTGTGGCGTGGGGTCTCACATGTAGCGTGGGGTCTCACATGTTTACTGTGGCGTGGGGTCTCACATGTTTACTGTAGCGTGGGGTCTCACATGTTTACTGTGGCGTGGGGTCTCACATGTAGCGTGGGGTCTCACATGTCTACTGTGGCGTGGGGTCTCACATGTTTACTGTAGTGTGGGGTCTCACATGTAGCGTGGGGTCTCACATGTTTACTGTAGCGTGGGGTCTCACATGTTTACTGTGGCGTGGGGTCTCACATGTTTACTGTAGCGTGGGGTCTCACATGTTTACTGTGGCGTGGGGTCTCACATGTAGCGTGGGGTCTCACATGTTTACTGTGGCGTGGGGTCTCACATGTTTACTGTAGCGTGGGGTCTCACATGTTTACTGTAGCGTGGGGTCTCACATGTAGCGTGGGGTCTCACATGTTTACTGTAGTGTGGGGTCTCACATGTTTACTGTGGCGTGGGGTCTCACATGTTTACTGTAGTGTGGGGTCTCACATGTTTACTGTGGCGTGGGGTCTCACATGTTTACTGTAGTGTGGGGTCTCACATGTCCAGTGTTTACAAACAGTCTGGAGGAGTAGGGGAATGGAAGAGAGAGGAGCAAAGGAAGAGAACTTACGCTGACAGAGAGAGAGGAGGAAGGGAGAGAGAGATAGAGAGGAGGAGGGTAGAGAGCGATAGAGGAGGTGAGAGAGAGAAAGAGAGAGGTGGAGGGGAGAGATAGATAGAGAGGAGGGGAGAGAGAGAGAGAGAAGAGGAGGGTAGAGAGAGAGAGGTGGAAAGGAGAGAGAGATAGAGGAGGAGGAGAGAGAGAGAGAGATAGTGAGGAGGAGGGAAGAGAAAGAGAGGAGTGAGAGAGAGAGAGAGGAGAAAAGAGAGAGATGGAGAGGAGGAGGGAAGAGAGAGAGAGAGGAGGATGGGAGAGAGAGAGGAGGGGAGAGAGAGAGAGGAGGAGGGGAGAGAGGAAGGAGAGAGAGAGGAGGAAGGGAGAGAGAGAGGAGGAAGGGAGAGAGAGAGAGGAGGAAGGGAGAGAGAGAGAGAGAGAGAGAGTAGGAGGACCTTAGGCTCTGTGTGTCTGTGTGGTGAACGTGTTTGTTTGATTGTGATCCCACAGACTTGGGTGTTTGAAATCAAGAGCGGCTTTAGATTTATGAGCTGATGACAGCTCTCTGGCTAACAGCGCACAGATGGGAGGAGGAGGAGGAGGAGAAGAGGGAGGAGGAGGAGGAGGTGGTGGAGAGAAAGGAGTTAGGAGTTGCTTAATATCATCAAGAGCCAGCATGACTTGAATGGTTTATGGGTTTCCTGTTTATCTGGACACTGCGTTCTGCAAGGAAGGCTGAAGGCATGGTTCAAATCCCCCCCCCCCCCCATAGCTCAGGCACTGTGCAATACCCACGAGTTTGGGGTGTGTGTGTATTTGGGTGTGTGTATGTGTGTGTGGTGAATGTGGTTGTGCATAATTGGGGATCTTGATGTGTGTGTGTACACATGTGTTGTGTGTTTGTGTTTATTTCCTGTCTTGAGTCCCTGTGCGCTTCACCATGAACAGTAAGAGTTTATGTGCTGTGATGTGTACTCTGTGTGTGTCGGCACATGAACTCTTGCAGTGCAGGGAGGAGTCGCCCCTGAGGGAGTGTGAGCGTGTGCGAAGAGTGTGTGTGCATGTGGATGAGTGTGTGTGTGTGTGTGTGTGTGAAGAGTGTGTGTGCATGTGTGTGTGTGAAGAGTGTGGACACATGTGTGAGGGATGTTTCTGCTGCATCTCTCTCTCTCTCTCTCTCTCTCTTTCACAGTCTTTATCTAAAGCTTCTCTCCATATTCCCTTTTTCCTCCTGTCCTCCAGCTCCTCTCCTCTTCTCAGTCTGTCTCTCCCATAGATAAAAGTCCCAGACAAAAACTGAGCTTCCACATCAGAGTGTGTGTGTGTGTTGGAGCGAAGGAGAGACTTTATTGATATATGGTCTACACGTCTCCCAAATAAAACCACATATTGCACCAAACCTGAAGTTTTAGTTTTTCAAGTTTTCATTCTGTAACATTTTCTGCATCATTAAAGATTAATACGTTAACTTGAACAAACAGGACACATGACTTTTCTTTTCTTGGCTTGAGTTTTTTCACAGTTTTTTTTTTTGATAAGGTTTGTGTTTGTGTGTAGTAACTAAGCCACCTTATGAAAATTTAAGTTGTAAACTTTTACTGACCTCTAGGTGGCAGCATAGGCTTTCAGATTATCATGAGACACGGCAAGGCAGACGGAACTAAAAGAGGCACAGAGGAGATGTGAGCCGCCACTTAATAAACCTGACCCCTGACCCTGACTCAATCCTACAGGCCCCAACGCCAGAGCTGACCAACCGGCCTCTGCAGCAAAGACCCCTGTCTTCAGACTGGACAGTGTTCCCCAAAAGCATTGATGTAAGAAGCCATGGGCACTAAAAGATAGTTTAAAAAAATCAGTCTGTCATGTTGCACTTTTAGTGATGATCACAGCACAACAAAGCCTTTGGGATATGGAGTACTGGACTGGACTATACTGCCTGCTCAGAATGCAGGGTTTTCCAGTAGAGCTCTGTGCCAAGGATGAATAGCTTTACCTTCAGTTGGTCTTTTTCGTCATAGCTAAATAGACTGATATCCAAGTGCACTCATTAGTCAGAGCTGTAGGTACAGGAGGTAAACAGGGACCCCTCTGGGACTGCGTATGGCGCCCTCAGGCTGCACGCGCTCACAGAAACTACTCAAGCCTTTAAATATTATAGATCAGTGATGGTAAGAGTTTTCTTCACTTGGCTTTCAAAGATCTTCACACCCCTCTGTTCAGCGTGTGTTGCACACAAGAATCATTGGCACATTTGGTTTGTTGTCATGTAAAGCCATGTGACTGATCTATAGCATTGTCATGTAAAGCCCTGTGACTGATTTATAGCTATAGCATTGTCATGTGAAAGTTTGTGACTGATCTATAGCATTGTCATGTGAAGGTCTGTGACTCATCTATAGCATTGTCATGTGAAGGTCTGTGACTCATCTATAGCATTGTCATGTGAAGGTCTGTGACTCTTCATAGCATTGTCATGTGAAGGTCTGTGACTCTTCATAGCATTGTCATGTGAAGGTCTGTGACTCATCTATAGCAGGGGTTTTCAACAGGGGGTCCGTGGCCCCCTGGTGGTCCGTGACGGCATTGCAGGGGGTCCGCGACATGAGCCTATGTTGATCAGTTCACCATTGAATTTTTTTATTTTTATAAATTTGCTTAGATATTTCAACACATTTCAAGATTAAAAAATATCTAAGAAATTACACTGACAAGTGCTACAGGCGGAATATGTGTACGGGGGGAGGGGGTGTGGCAACGACGGTAAGTGATCTACCCTGATAACTGCACATATTTAAGTGTTATAGGCAGAATATCTGTGCAAAGGGAGGGGGCGTGGTGGCAGCTAGCGATGTACCCTGATCATTTCACATATATAAGTGTTATAGGCAAAATATCTCTGCAGGGGGAGGGGGCTTGGCGGCGGCGGTTACAAACACGCACGCGTGTGCAGGCACATCAGTGGGCCGCAAATTACTTTCTAGTCAGAATGGTGGTCCCTGGGACAAAACCAGTTGAAAACCCCTGATCTATAGCATTGTCATGTGAAGGTCTGTGACTCTTCATAGCATTGTCATGTGAAGGTCTGTGACTCATCTATAGCATTGTCATGTGAAGCCATCTGACTGATCTGATCTATAGAATGTGAAGCCATGTGACTGAAGGCCGACACCCACTGGAACTGTCTCTGGGGGGTTGGCCTTGAGGTGTTCCAGAATGTGACATCACACACTTCCCTATAATCATTGGAAAGGTACAACAGGAGACGGTTTTATCTCTCTTTTTGATCTAGGACCGTCTCAGGCCTGGCATCGACGTGCAAGGGTTTCAGGTGTGTAGGCATTGTATTGCAAGGATTTCAAACATTCCCTGTTTTGAAATATCGGAGAACACAAAACTCAAACATCAGCAGGGGCATTTCTAGATATTTATTTGATGAACTTTTACATATTTACAAGAGAAGACTTGATTCACTACACATGATTTGTACATCATGTTCATCATCATTTTAACATCAGTAAAAGTGCAACCATCTCTCTTCTTGCACCAAAGCCAAGACTTTGTGAACAACTTTCTGTAGTAGTTGAAGAGCAAAGTGTGGCGTAAAACAGCTGCAATAAGCAATATCACAGCTTCCCCTTAAAAGACCAGGCTAAAATGGTTATTAAAGAGAATAAAATATGGCAGCAAACTACTCATAGCATATTATGTTTTTTGTTTTTTTTCGATGCCACAGTTGGTTTCTCAAGACTAACCAATCTTACAGCCAAGCATTATCACTGTCCAGATTAGACAAAGTATGGTAGTTTGGTCTGCGTGGATGATAATTTGATTTATTTTGCCCACACTAACAGTCCTCAACAGAAGGGATCCCTTGTTAGGATGGAAAGTGTAGTTGCTGTGACATAAAGGAGAGGCCATGTTCTCATCCATGTAAAGATGGCTATGCATTGCTAAGCCTCTCAGAGGTTTGGGGCGAGCTGAGATTAATCAAAGAGAGTTCATCAAACAGACTACTCGTGTTTCCTTGAGTGCTTTCGAGCGTTGTGGTGCTGAGAGACGGCAGGAAACGGGTTCGTTACGACCCGTCTGAGACCCGTTCATGCTCCAACTTAAAAGGAACTTCTCTGAGCTGCAAGCTCCAAGCTTACGACAAGCTTACGACAGATTTCTTTCTCTATGTAACACTCATATCAAGACATCATATAGCTATCCTTTATCGGAAACCTCTATAAATGTAAATGTAAAGAAGGTATAGATAATTGGGTTTTTCATTCAGATTTATTTTGCCATGCTGTGTGTTTCTTTGCAGTCTGTGAAAAGACAACTTGTCTTAGGCAAAGGGGTTCGAGCGATGATGAGTGAACGGAGGAGATGTGTGAGAATGCTGTGCTGGGCTGGGGGTTGCTGCCTCCCCGTGCCTCTCTCACGACCTACTTCCAGCACTGTCAGCTGGTGCCGCATCATCTGTGTTCTGCGTGTTTCTATGGTGACGACCGTCGGTTGTTGTGGGACAGAGCACTCCCTGCGGGACGTTCCTCGCACCTCAGGAGTTCCATTTTTCTGCTGGGCCACTACTGTTGCTGTGGCAACAGCCCCCCTGACGACCATGGCTGTAGACTGTTACCACGTGCTGTTGGTACAGTAACAATCTAAAGCCACGGTCACCATGGAGACAGCGGTGAAAGAGGAGAAGGAGTTGGCATGGCAACTGGATGCAGGCAGGGCTCTTATTGGCTGCTGGGAGGCGAGACCAGGCCCTCTAGCTCAGGAATCCCCCAATGCAGGCGCAGAGACGTCTTGATGGCATGGCTGAACACGTTGTCCTCGACTCTCACTACGTCTGCTCGTGACTGCGTCGGCATGAGGGGGGGGGGGGGGGGGGGGGCAGCGTGGGTGTGTGTGGGTGTATGCTCGTGTGCTTGAGTATGGGGGCGAGCAGAGGGTGTAGGTGTAGGTGTGGGTGGACGCAGAGGTCTGTGTGTGTGTATGTGTAGAGGAGGTGTAAGTGTGAGTATACATTTACACTGTGTTCTATGTTAGGCTCTCTTGGGAATTTCAGTCTCGCTGCCTGCTTTAGTGTCATCTTACATACACACGCTCAAGACTGCTGGTAGTATAACAGCTATAATATAGTTTTGTGGAGCATAGAGTTGGGTTAAAGTGTGTAACAGAAGGAGCCTGTGGAGCCTGTGGTGCTCTGCTGTACTCTCCGTTTGTCTGTGGAGCCTGTGGTGATCTGCTGTACTCTCAGCTTGCCTGTAGTTTTCACCTCACAGCTGGGTTTGCTTCCTCTTCCTTTCTCAGAGAGTAAAGCTCCAACTTTGGCAGCCAGTGGAGTTCTGTCCAGACTTCAGTAGCCATGACTGTAGACTGTTACTGTGCTTTTAGAGTGTGTAAGCAGTAAGCAGTCTAGAGCCAAGGTCCTGACGTGCTGGCTATGACTGGGGTTTGCTGTCAGAGGCGACTGGCAGATTATTTCAGACGTCCGATAACAGGCTACTCGCCAACCTCGCTAAAACAGCATCTGGAATACTGTGGCTTTGGCGTTTGGGTAATGACAAAAGAACAGCTGGTTATCAATTATATTCTGTTCATTGATGCTATTGATGCTTGAGGAGAATGCTAAAAAAAAAAGATGTCAGACATCTAAAAGATTCCATGTGTCCATGTTTTTAGTACGTTTGGTTCCGCTTCATGACGTGTGTGAGTTCGTCAATACTTTTTACGATTTGGACTATTTAAACAGGAATTTCCACGTGCGACCGACGGTTAGCTCATTAAAGCATTTTTATTCGGATCTTGCACGGTCGTATTGCACTAGAATAGGACGTGAGCTACGCGGAATTGTTGTTTCAACAGTAAAGTGATGTTCGTCTCTCCCCCCCTTTGCTTAGACTTTTGAGCTCTTACGGACAAGCCAACTCTGGCTGCTGCGCCTGCTCTGGACTATTGTTCAGCACAGCGACACACGTGACAGCAGCCATTGGCAGAACGAAGGGCCGGTTGCTAGCCGTGGTCCTGAAATCAGAGATCCCGCATTCTCTGTTGGCTATCGGTCCTCTAAACACTTATAGGTGTGAAATATCGATGTTGATACAACATCAAGACAAATGTATGTGGCACTTAAGTTTCTCTCAAAATTGACGAGGCAGCCTGGCTCCCTATCTTCGTGTGCCGCGAATTATCAGTGTTAAGACTTTCTTTCCGAGAATCCGACCCGAAGATAAAATATGTGACTCCATGCTCTAAAATAGAAAATGTCTTAATCTCTCAATTTCTTAATCTATCTTAAACAGCATAACCTTCAGACTTTGCGACGAGATCATTCACGAATCTGTCAACTGCTGTTTGAAATAGTTTTACAAAAGCACATTTATAGTGGATGTATAGTGGATGTCTGTGGCATGTTGCATATTAAAAACACACAGTCTGTGCCATAAACACATTTCTCTTAATTTGTTTTTATTCAAAAGCTAACGATTACCTCTCTGTGAACCAGGAAAATTACAGAAGTTACCGAGTGCAATCTCATGTGAAAACTCAGTAAACATTAAAAGAATCACCACTTTGGACAGCTATGATTTCTTATCACGCAAGTAATAGGCTCAGTGTGTGTGTATCTCTCTGTTTGTGTGTGTGTGTGCGTGTGAGCGCGTCGTGTGTGTGCGTATGTGTTCATGTTCTGAGCACGCGCTGTTTCTTTAAAGGGTTACAGTAGGTGACTGCGAATCATCTGCAAAGTGCGCAAGAGTGACGCAGAACTGACTTCAGCGACTGAAAACACGTCACAGAATTCATGCAGGAAAGGGTAAACGGAAATGATTGGGAGCAAAGGAAATTTGTACATCCTGTGGGGAAGGCCAGTCAAGGTAAATAGAATCGCTGGAGTGAAAATACCATAACCAAACACATGAATATGTTCAGGTTGTGGAGACGGTGTCAGTGTGTGTGAGTGTTGTGTGTGTGTGTGTGGGGCGGCACAACCAACCGGAACAAAATGGGACGGGGGGGCAAATGTCCACCGGAAACCTCCAGGCTGCGCTCTATGACGAGAATAGTGATTAAAAACGCGTTATCCTCCGGTGGGACCCTCGCGCAGACAAGGAAAATGCGAGTCTCCAGGTCCGCAATTAAGCCCTGACCTCTCCTCTAGCGTCTCGGGTTCGGGTCGATGTGTAGCTTACGTCATGTCAGAGTCATTGTTTCGTTCTTTTTTTAAATAATCAATATATTTTGATTAACTTCTCCATCATGATGTACTGATAATTCCCAAACACACATAGTCTACAGCATCCAGTTGAAATTATGTTTCGTTGTGTTGCTTCGACACGTGTAAGGGTAACTTAGGTTATCACTAAGACATTGTCATAACTGCCCTTCACACCTTGACCATATACTAAGCATCGCCTGTCTAGAATTAATAGTATTTCGGGCATGGAATTGCTTGCAAAGGGCAGCCTGCACGACCCATTCGGTTCCCTTAGTTCATTCAAAGAAGTCACGCCACACACGTGCAAAAAAGTGAGTCACACTGCAGTAACTTTCAGTTCTCCCGCAATCTGTCTGTGCTCTCCGCTGCATCAACACATCAATGCTTCATGTAACACTTTTGTTTTAATGACTTCACGTAAGTCAGATCATTCAATTGAACACATGAAGTCTACGAGCATATGCTAACCGTTCTCCAGTTCTGTGAAGCCATGAAGCAGTAAATTAACTCACCCGTCAATTGTCTCGATCGAAATGTTCTCCCGCAGATGTCAGTGACAGCTTCTTCATCCTGCTGGTAGACTTGACGTTAGGACTTCAACTCGTAAAGTTCTAGAAAATGAAGTTTCTTTGAGCCGGTTGAAGACTGCAGCGTTTAAACAAGACTGGCACACAGTCTCTTCGCGCTGTTATGACCCTTCTCTCTCAGAAAACTCGCGATTCTCAACCGTTCTTACAAGCCCCCGTGCGCTTTTTATAGAGCTGCTATAGTACTAGTAGAGCGAGCGAGCGGGGAGGGGAGGGGGGTTCATTCACTAAAAAGCATCACCTACACATCCACGCGTACGCATTACGTCATTGACGGAATGTTGTCAACGGGATTGCTATTTATAAAGACGGCTCCTGGCGAAGAGAGGAGGGAAAGTCGACCGTCGGAGAAGCGAGCAGTGCGTCCAATACGGTGATATTTTGTTAATCTAGTTGCTTATTAAAAACAAAGAGAAGTTTGCGTTTATATTGTATGATTCCCAATTCGTCTTCGTATATTTAGGTCGTTTGATACAGTCTAGCAGCCGCGACAAGCAGAGCTTAGACTACGACTCATAAGCTACTTTGTTCGCGTTCCGGACCTAAAGATGATTCTCCTTTGAGTAGGTAGAACCCCCCCCCCCTTTCCATATTGGGTTAAATAGGTTACAGCTTTCCTGTTAAAAAAACAGTTTGCGACTTTTTCCGGGATTCAAGACATTGCATTCCCACAAGTGACAATTTCCAGCCTACCCAGCATCTTATTAAAAAAAAGGTTAAACTATAAAATGGTAAGCTCTTCGCTTTTAAATCATAATTCATGAGGTTATCCCATGCGTGACTTGATGTCTTCTACAGTTTTACGAATCTACAGAATCACATTAAACGGGACCAATATTGTCTCATTGAACAAAGTCGTCAAACGCCCCAGAAGTAAGCATGTGAAACACTCTGTGTGAGAAAACACAAGATTTGGGGGACTCCAACCTAGTGCGTAATAGCAGCGTATCAGGGAAGCGTTTGCCGGGGAGGTAGGAGTCCCACTGTGCTAGGTGGGCGGTTGGTGATAGTGGAATATACCTGTCGCTTCCGCCGGGAAACTCACATGTTCCCTCTCCGACATTTCAGTCTTGGAATCTCCCTCCCGGGGTTCACCGCCCCTCCGCTCCCTTCGTCACACTCACACCCACGATCGCACCTGCCCTCCCACCTTGTCACAAACACACACACACACACACACACACACACACACACACACACACACACACACCTACACACCTACACAGACCCCCCCCCACACACACACAGCATAGTAACTAAGTAACTAACTGAGCAAAATGCCTGCAGCTTGATCTGCGCAAGGTGCCCCTCTTAAATTTCATATACATTCATAATTACACATTCTTATGCAAACATATGTTTTAGTAGGGTAGATCACTGACACATATGTTAACACCACCCACTAACACAAACATACATACACACACACACACACACACACACACACACACACACACACACACACACACACACACACACATGCTGCACAGATTTCTGTTGTGAGTAATATTGTTTACTAACCTGGGGGAGCTTCAAAGGCACAGACCACTGATGTAGTTTCAGAGCTGATTCACTGAGTGTGTGTGAGTGTGTGTGTGTGTGTGTGTGTGTGTGTATGTGTGTGTGTGTGTGTGTGTGTGTGTGTGTGTGTGTGTGTGTGTGAGTGAGTGTGTATGTGTGAGAGAGAGGGGGAAGTGAGAAGGAGAAATAGCTTTTCCCTAATAAAATAACTATACCAGTGCAATAATCCTATAAACAACCAGAGGCTAACGGTGCTAAGGGTCATGTCAAATCAGCCATTACTCTTACTCCCTATGGTCCTACTCAGTGTCCCATATCTGCTTGTACCTGCCAAGGCCTTCCATATTTCCCTGACTGTACACATCATCTATGAACTACATTAACAATGACGCTTTGCTAATTAAATGCGACGTCACCTTCCTGTCTGTCATGGTGGACACAGTCCTTTATTCTAGTCATTGTCTTACTCTGTGTTTGCCAAACTTGTGTATCAGTGCTGATCAGTGATCACATATATTAAGGGCCTCCAGAGACAGACAGGGAAAAGGGAAAATAGTGGAGTGCATTTGATCAGTTAACAAAAAGCATCTGGCCACAGTTGGAGCACCTCTGATGTCATCAGAAAGAGGGTTCTACAGCATAGCAGCTAGAAGCTGCTTCACCATGTTGAGTTCTGATAGCAGGTATTACCAGCAATTTCTCTCCAGTGGTCTGAAGAATCTTGCCGGTTTAGTGGTTTATAACGAGCGGCAACGCTTTAAAGTTGATCCTGTGACCAGAAGCCAGTGTGAGGACTTAAGAGTCATAGTGATATGGTCAGTGCTTTTGGCTTTTGAAGAAGTTTAGCAGCTGCATTTTCTATAAGCTGAAGCCCTGCTGGAGATGAAGACATGAATGAGTTTTTCTAAATCATGTTTTGACATAAGGCCTCTAAGTTTGGCCATGATTTTGAGATGGTAAAAACCTGATTTGGTTATTGCTTTCACGTGGTTGTCAAAACTGGGATCGCAATCAATTAAGACACCACGGTTTTTAACAGCGTCCTTCGCTTTAAATCCTTTTGTGTCAAGGTGTGTACCAATCCTAAGTCTCTTCTCATTTTTCCCATTTCATTTCGGTTTTGTCCTTATTTAGCTGAAGGACATTTCGAGACATCCAGCTGTTCATTTGGTCAGTGTATGAACGAGGGACAGGGGACAATCATTAGAAGGCATTGGATGAGAGGCCTAAGTAGATTTGGGTGTCATCTACATAGCTAAGAAATCTAATGATTTAATGATTTGTCCAAGCAGGATCTCTGTCAAAATCTCTGTCTGGATGTCATGAAGAAGACGCAGAGATGTCATTGTCTTCTCTGATGTTGCCTGCAGGGACTTAGGAATGAATTGCTCCTACGGTTGCTGCCAGTTGTACTGCTACTGCTACTACAGAGAGTAGAGAAAGAAGAAGTTAGTAGCATATACACATGAGAGGTCCTTGGCAGCCTAGGCCTATGGCAGCATAACTAAGGTCCTTGGCAGCCTAGGCCTATGGCAGCATAACTAAGGTCCTTGGCAGCCTATAGACCTATGGCAGCATAACTAAAGGATGGTGCACGCTGGTCAGCCTAGGCCTATGGCAGCATAACCAAGGGATGGTGCACGCTGGTCAGCCTAGGCCTATGGCTGCATAACTAAGGGATGGTGCACGCTGGTCCAACACCACCATGAGGATGGTCTGGAACTGACCATACCAACTACGACTGACAGGCCAGTCACAGAGAGGCAACAGCAGAGGCAGCCCTCTCCACTGAAGGCAGCCCTTTCCATCAGAGGCAGCCCTTTCCACCAGAGGCATCACCAGAGGCAGCCCTTTCCACCAGAGGCAGCCCTTTCCACCAGAGGCAGCCCTTTCCACCAGAGGCATCACCAGAGGCAGCCCTTTCCACCAGAGGCATCACCAGAGGCAGCCCTTTCCACCAGAGGCAGCCCTTTCCACCAGAGGCAGCCCTTTCCACTGAAGGCAGCCCTTTCCACCAGAGGCATCACCAGAGGCAGCCCTTTCCACTGAAGGCAGCCCTTTCCATCAGAGGCTCTGTCATCAGTGCTGCACCTCCGCACACCATTCCCAACTATGGGGAGTAATAAAGAGGAAAGTTTAAAGTCTAGACTTCAAAGTAGGGAGGGTGTCTGCTTCTCAGATAAAGGAAGAAAGTTTATTCCAAAGGAGGTGGGCTCGATAGCAAATGGCTCTGCCTCCTACCATAAGTTTCGAAACTCTTGAAATTACAAGAAAGGCCTCCATTTTGAGATCGAAGGACTCTTTATGGGCAGTACGGGACTAATAAACCGCTCAGGTGGTCCGGAGCTAGACCGTTCAGAGCCTTGTATGTTAGAAGGATATTTTGAAGTTGATTCTACTTTTGACAGGGAGCCAGTGAAGAGAAATGAGTACAGGAGAAATGTGTTCATATTTTTTAGTTCTAGTAAGTGTGTGAGTGGCTGCATCTTGTATCAGCTAGAGGCTCTTTAGTGAGTTGTTGCTGCATCCGGACAGTAAAGCATTGCAGGAGTCAAGTATTGAAGTGCCAATTGCATGGATTTGTATAGACTATAAAAGACATGTGATTGTCATATAGACACACACACACATAGACACAACACAAATGCACACATACACATACACACGCACACACACACACATCAACATATTTATGCGGCTTTATGCGGCTTTGCTTGTTCCATTCACTCCAACCCATCATGAAAAATAGGTTCAATGTTTCAAATGTAGAAATGAGTTTTGAAGATGATGACACTAATACATTTCGGACCACTTTACGAAACTAGACTTCATCATAGATTGCATGTGCTTTAAGTGTAAGGAAAATTCTGGTTGCTAACTTATGACACACAGATGACTAAGAGGGAAGAGAAGGGAAGCTGGCAAGGAAATCACACAAATGTATTACGTAGCAATCTAAGAGGCCATTATATACTTTCTAAGCTGACCTTACTTCTCTGCATTAAGGCTAAACTATGGACATGGACACCGTGTACAATTACCACATTGTCCTTACTGGGGTTGAGCGTGTGCTTGTGCGTGTTTTTGTGTGAGCCTTCATCTTATTTTCAACTAACTCCTTATCATAGATGTCCTTGTTGTGGTTCCTTTTTTTTATTATTATTATTTTACAAAAACATGATTTCCTCTTACTTAGAGTAGGTGATGAGAGGTTCATGAAGGGGACAAACACACACACAGGCATCACTAAAACACATATAAAATGCATATAAAACGCAGATCTCAGCCCTCTGCTCAACTTTCAGGCTCCTTGAAACAAACTGGTGAATGGACAGGGTCGTTGAAGTGCCTTAGACTATTAAAGACTTTTATTCAGATTGCCACATCTCCCTCTCTCTCTCTCTCTCTCTCTCTCTCTCTCTCTTTTTCTTCTTTTCTTTCTTTCCCTTGGTATCTCTAAGCCTTTCTCTCTCTGACTCTCTCTCCCTCTCTCTATCTCACAGTGTCACTTCCACCCACTTCTACCATACCTATATACAGCCGCCTACACACACGTGCACACACACACACACACACACACACACACACACACACACACACACACACACACACATACACACACACACACACACAAACACACACCCTCTCAAACATGTATGCATGCAAACATAGAACCACATGTAAGGTATCATTATACCACATGAAGGAGAGGTGGGGAGATTTTAATTGCACATTACATGCATTGCAGGTTTCCTTCAACAGACACACACATATATTTCTCTTTCAATGCCTGTATTCAGGCCACAGAATGCAGTTGGATCAATATTAAAAAACCTCTCTTTTCCCTTACTCCCTTCTCCCTACTCTCACCCACTCACTTCGTCTCTCTCTCTCTCTCTCTCTTTTTTTCTCTAACTCTCTCTCTCCATCCCTCCCTCTCTCTCTGACTCACACAGAAGCCCTAGTATGCCCCTACCTCATTTGGGTTTTCTCTCTTTGATTGCCAGACTGAGGGAGAGAGGAGGGAGGAGGGAGAGATGAAGCTGAACGAGAGAGGGAGTTCGAGGGAGGGGAGGTTCTGTCTGACTTGCATATAATGAGGCTTACCAAGGAGGAGGAGAGGGATGAGAAGTGAGGGGGAGTTGATTGGTAAAACCCCCTCCGCCCCCACCACAGGCAACACCATCCTCACTGTCTCTATGCAGGCGGGCTCACGTAACATAACACACACGCGCATGCTCTCTCTCTCTCTCTCTCACACACACACAGACACACACTCACACGCACACACACACAAGTGCATGCTCTCTCACTCTCTCTCACACACACACTAACACACACACACACACACACACACACACACACGCGCATGCTCTCTCTCTCTCTCTCTCTCTCACACACACACACACACACACACACACACACACACACACACACAAACACACAGACACACAAACATAACACAGTCACAGTCATGTCACGTCACGCATCACCCTCATGATCTTCGGGCGATAATTCGCTGTCAAGCAAGCTCCATCCAATAGACAATCTGTCCACAATCTGACATTTCCCACGCTACAGATAGGTGATTGCGGAATACAGCTGGTGCCAAATAGCTTTTGGCAGTTGGCCTTGTTCTGATGTGCATCTGGGCCAGACCTGGGCCAGACCTGGGCAGCTAGCTTTCATGCACCCATAGTATGAGCACGTATACATAAGATTAGTCACGGAAATTAGATGCACGTTCCAAAAACAAATGAAAATATAGAAATAATTTGGCAGCGAGATAAAAGATGATAAAAGATTAGCCTCGGCAGGATCAATAGAGGTTTTTTTCTTCTATTGAATAAGATCAACTTGACACCTTGATCTTGACCTGGACCATTACCTCAACGCTAAAAGGAAAAGGGTGGTGACAAGAACTTTTAGTGGGTTGGAGTGGGTCATTGACCTCAGGGTGGAGCTCAGTGTGGGCTCAGGGTGAAGCTCAGGGTGGACGAGTAAAGGTGAAGTCATCCTCAACTTCAGTGATGGCTTGTTCAGGATGGTTGCATCCCTCACACCATCAGTAGCCACAGGTTCTCTGCCGTCTATCTTGACCTTAGGGTGGTGCCCACATCTGCAGCCCCTACTCTGTTCTTGTTTCTGCTCTTCCCTCAGTTGCTGCTGTCTTCCCTCAGCTTGGCAGAGTGCCCCTGGGACGGCCCAACTCCTGATTTGCATTTTTCTTGTGTGTCTGTGTTTTTGCTGATCTGGGTGTCCGAGAAACATCAAAGAGATTTTTTTTCTTTCCCCATGTGGAGTTGCTTCTCAGCAGCTTTGGGTCTCTCACTACTGATTTTAACATTCCCAGGATAAATACCTGCTCTCCATGGTCCTGAAGTATAACACTCACACTCTCTTGTTCCTCCCTTTGTTGGCCTTGAGACCTCAATAAGTTCCTAAATTTCCCTCGGGATAAATAAAGTATCCATCTATCCATCCATCTATCTATAAGTGTCCATGAACCTCCAGGCCAGGGTAAAAATTAGAAGACGCTCTGCAGTGACAGGGCCAGATCCTCTTACATCACACACTGGCACTCACAAGGGCTTTAGCTTATCACTGTAATCAGATGTCACTGTTCAGTTACACACAGCAGGCGACACAGTGGATAACAGCACAGTAGAGTCTGGCTATGAGAAGTAGGTGTTGGGCATGTAAGGCATGATGTAAGACAACAAAGTGCACAGTTTCTCAATGTGAGGTTAGAAAACATGCTTGGCAAGGTAGCTGAAGCTGAAGATAAGGGCCAAGGTCCTCACATAAGCACCTGCTCTCTGAGATGCATTCAGTACACTGGCCCAAGGAAGGGGAAACAGGGTTTCAGTTTCCCGCAGGACCGGGGAGAGAGAGGCACATACTGTAACCAAGGGTTAAGTTTGAAAATGCTTTACCTAATTCATACATCTTTTCTAGCTTAGCACTCCGCCATCGAGATGTGGATGATAAGGGCAGCCGCCATAACTGTCATCAGGTTTAGAGTCCTGTGTTAGCAGATGTTAGATTTTCTCACATGTGGCACAAAAGCATTTTATAATGTCTGAGAGGAAGTGGTATGAACCAGCTGCAAGGCACAGTTTCCACACGACAATTCCACATCACAGGCTCCCCTGTGAGACAATATCAGTACCATGGACAGCATACACCTGTCAAACCTCAGCACTGCCCATACTGGACAGCAACCACTCACCTTTGGGCAGTGGCTGATGGTCTCAGGACTCCATTTCTGGAGCTGATAGAGTGTGAGAGACAGTGCTGCTGTTCTGAAGCCTCTTCTGAATAGAGCTGTATGATGCAAAAGATAAGTAATTCATTGAGAACGCAGTGCCTGTCTGAGAGATGCTGCATTTAGAGTTTTTTTTTATCTCACTAAAAATATTGTTTTCAACCTATAGCTAGAACTTCACCATCACACTGACACATGCTGCATGTGAATCAGAACACATGTGCATATCTGCCATATTCTGTGTTATATTTGAAAAATAAATGCTGCTTGAACCAATGAGTATTTGACAACGTGAACACTGGATGTCATCAATAAATCATGCTCTCTCCAATGCTGCCTCTCTCTCACCATCTATCTCTCTATCTCTCTCTCTCTCTTCCTCCCTGCATCTCTATCTCCCTCTCATTCTTTTTCACATGCTCTCTCTATCTATCCCTTTCCCTTGTCTCTCTCCCACTCTCTCTCTCTCTTTCTATCTATTTTCTCTCTCCCTCACTGCAGCAGGGGATTCTTTCGCTTTTAATTATGGCAATCACTATGCCTGCGTCACTGTGACCCCTTCCTGCCACCTTTGTTCTTTTGAAACAACATTGTTTCCCTCCTCTTCTCCTATTCTCTCTTTTAATTTGTTCCCCGTCCTTTTGACTTGCATCTCTCTTTCTTCTCCAGCCTTGCCCAGATTCCCCTCCTGGCATCTCTGTTTGTCTGTCTTACACCTGAATCCGTACAGGGCTCAGCCCACAGATGGCTTTTCTGTCACTCCTAAAAGTCAGCTCCAGCCTCAACTCTATCACATCACCCACCACCCCGTAGGGAGCAGGGAGATCGAGAGGAGAGAGAGGAAGGGGGTGGAGGGAGAGAGAGGGATATATATATATATATATATAGAGAGAGAGAGAGAGAGAGAGAAACTGAAACTGGCTTTGTAAATGAGAAAGAGATAGGGCAGAGAAAGAAAGAGAGAGAGAGAAAGACAATGAGAGGGAGAGAGAGAGAGTGGGGGTGAGGGAAGAGTGGGATTCTGTGTGAGTAAGAAAGAGAGATGAGAAAGAGAGAGAGAGAGAGAGAGAGAGAGAGCAAAGTGAGGGGGCAGGAAAAACCCCCTGATGTTCTGAATTCACCTGCAGAAAACTCCCTTCCCGCCTCCGCTTCTCTCATCTGTATTCTGAATCTCTCCTCCTCCTCCTCTCTCTGTCTTTCTCTCTGTCCCTCCCCCTCAGTCTCCCATCCTCCGGTATAACCTGCACCAGAGTGCTGCACTGACAACCCTGGTCTGAGACCCTGAGATCGGTTAGAGAGATGTCCCTATGAGACTCCAGTCTCATCTCGGGATGCAGACAGAAGTCATGCCATGTGTCAGAGAATGTGTCTGTGTCTCTTCAGACAATCACTCAGAATGATATAACTGCCGTAAACAGGCAAATCAGATTAAAGATTTAGAGCTGTCAATCAGGCAAGCAGGTTCTCTTATCAAAATGTCTAAAAATTATCATAAATATGTAACTATTACTTGTAAGTTCACTATACAATTGACTGTTTTTAAATAAACTATTATAACATTGACAATGGTCTATATTTTGTGCATGTGGTCGTGTAACATTTGTATCAGGTAAGGTCTTTCATAAAAGGCTTTTTATAAATCTTTCATGCACGTGACTAAGTGTGTGGTGGAAGACAGCAAACAAGCTGGAGAAGGAGAAATGGAGTTGTTCTCCTTTAAATGGCTGTTCTGCAGCCATGTTGCTAGGGAAATGAAGCTGTTTACTCTACTATCAGCTAAAACAGGCTGATTTTCCTCCTGTGTGGCCTCCCCTCCCTACTCTCTTTCTCTCTCTCAGTCTCTCTTTCTCTCTCTCAGTCTTTCTCTCTCTCTCTCTCACTCTCTCCCTACTCTCTTTCTCTCTCTCCCTCTCTCTCATTCTCTCCTCCTCTCCCTCTCTCTCCCTGTCTCTCTGTTGAGCTGTTGGCTGTTCACCACACCTACTTCCCGTCATCATCCAGAAAAGGGCAGCTTTGTGAAAAGAAGGAGCTGATTACGGAAGTTTCCTCTAGAGAGGCATGCTGCGATGCCATGCTGCAAAAAAAGAAATAGTTGTCTAGTGATGGGTGGCCATTGGTATAAAGACAAACATTTTTCTTTTTACATTTTTGAAATACTGTTTAAGATATTTTTATATTTTTAATTTAATCATTTCTCTTTTCAAGGTGGAGTTGTGGGCTTTTCAGTTACATTTACCAATACCTTTGACTGAATACAGAGATATGCACAAAGCCAGTTTAGTAGTGAGAGAGTAATACACATGTCTTTTACATAGGTGAGAGTTACTAACTGGTAGGAGAGAGGAAAGAAATCCACAGGAAGAAGACAAGAGAAAAGACCAAGGTTGCAGTCGAATAGTCTTTTTTTTTGCTTAGGACAGTTCCTAACTGAGTGAAAGGACCCGGAAGTATCTAAATGGCAGACATGATAAGAGCTGGTCAAATTATCTAAATGCTTAGGAAAGGTGCTTCAGTGCTGCCTTTCTTATCTCCTTTAGCATAGGGTACACTGGACCATCCTTTACGAAAGGAAAGGAGATAATGCTGTCTCGAAGTTCCTTGCGGCAGCAACATTTAAAGACCCACGTAAAAAAAAACATCCGCCGTCGCATAATTACGTAGCCCAGTGTAAGTGCAGTCGGATTCTCTTGGCACCACATTGGTCTTGTCTCAAGTCCGTGCAAATTCTTCATCAGATCTTTCCTTGACCTCATGGCGTTTACTATCGGTTAGAAAAATACATATGATATCGTTTTTTTGACTATTCGACCGCAGCCCCAGATTTCTGCAGTGAGAGCTCTCCTTCCTTACTCAAAGATGCACTGCCCCCTGCTGGTTGTGATGTTCATGTCATCCATTTTGAAAGACGAGACAAAGCTATCCTTGGCTGTATTCCATGCAAGCAAGCAGAGTGTCAGCAAATCCAAGGTCTTCTTGAGGCATACATTTCATCATTCACACCTTCTCTGTACCCATGGCAGCCATATTTTAGTGCAGTTTGTTGATTTGGTGCACATCCCCCATATGTTCCGTCTAACACAACAATGTTTAATTTGTGTGAATTGCTAACATTTGCCAGATATTTACTTATTTACCCCCCAACCCCCCCTCCTGCCCCCTTCTCTGCACATGACTCATAGGGGATGAGTCATTGTTTTCCCTGATCCATTCACACCTCTCCACCATATCCTCCTGGGGCAGAGAGAGGGAGGGGGAGTGGGCGAGAAAAAGAAAGAAGGATAGAAAAAGAGATGGAAAGATGGAGAAAGACAGAGAGAAAGGGAGAGAGAGAGAGATGCAGACAGAGAGAGACAGAGAGAGAGAGAGAGAGAGAGAGAGACAGTGAGAAGATATCATGCATCAGAATAATGTACGATGTGTCATCTACAGTCAAATATTAGGTATCAGTGTAATTATAAATGCCATTGTCATTCAGTCAAATAAACACCCTGATTTAATATTTACAAATATCACATAATGTACATTATTACATATATCTTTCTTGTTTTAGCAATTAAATTGCCATTCAATTGTGTAAGTGAAAATCTAATTTGGTGATGAAATGACATACCTATAAAAAGTAATACACTCTATATACTCTCATAATTTGGGGATTCAAGACAGTATATTTGAATGGAGGAAGACCTAATATAGCCAAACAAGTTTGGACGTCCCAGAGACCCTTTGAATTTCCAAAACACTGTTTGCTGGGGAGCACTTATCTAGGTGGGGGGTCTCTGTAGCTCCCCTGTACCTGCCACCATGGGCCTCCTACATGGAAAACAGGAGTTTGGGAATGGGAATGATACTTGGAAAATTACAACTTTAGGACTCATCTTCATCTGACCAAGCTGTCACGTGGTGCGCAAACAATTATCTCCTGCTTGATACAGCCTAAATGAATTATTCCGTTGCATGCAGAAACCCAAGATACCCATACAAATAAACGGTGACTCTATCACCACCACTGACTCCTTGAAATTCCTCAGAACATACATCAGTGGGAAACTAACACTGAACCCATTATAGCAAAACCTCAACAACAACTTTACTTCTTTAGATAGCTTGAAAAATACCGGGTCAGTCATCAACTTCATCATCATCAACATTCAATCATCACCTGCTGTTCTACTCAGCCATCACTGAGCCCATCATAACATCATCAGTTACAGTGTGGTACAGCAGCACGACATGCACACTGTCTGTCGACTGAGAGTCTGACAAAACATTTGTCTATGTCTATTCGACTTTGATCTGTACTTCAGTTGTGACAAAACTATTTTCATAATTACTTTGTCTATGCAATAGTCTTTGTCTAGCAATCAGCTCACCTGACAAAACATTTAAACTTTTAACATACTATGCATACCATTCACCTATGTATGTAATATGTTAAATATGGAGTATCTGCTGCCTCTCTATGTATGTATTGTGGTGCAGAGTTTAACATACTGAAAACAAATCCCACTGGCCTTGGTCATATAGCTAATAAACAACCTATCTATCTATCTATCTATCTATCTATTTAAGACATTGATTACATCATACTGGTGGAGAAAGCGTTGAGGCTACTATACTGTAGTCGCTCTTGATAAATATGTAATGTATGAATGTAAATCTAATATAGATGTCAAACATACAGTTATACTACTATTCTTTAACCACGATAGCCAGTATATTCTTCAAACGGGAAACAGGTATGATTAGGGTTACTGACAAAAAATCGTGTAATTTCAATATGCATGACAGAAAGACACGCGTTATTCATAAACGCAAAGTTTGACCCTTCAAAGTTTCCGTATGTTTGTGTTGGATCGAGACCGATGGAGACCTGGGACGACGAGGACGAAGATGGCGGAGGAGCTAGATAGAGTACGAATATCCGCTGCTGAGCTACGAGCAGAAGCTACAACGTTGGTCACACGTCGAGAAAATAACAAAGGTAAGAACTGTGTTCTGCAGGTTTAATCATCATATGGCGATGACGACCACTGTGAAGTTACTTTTTTGAAGTTAAACTTCAATGCAAGAAAGTTGCTAGCAAGACAGCTAATGCTAGCCAGCTAACGTTAGCCAGATAACGTCAGTTACCCAGGTTGCACTTTAGCCGACGCTTTAGCGGACCAACAAGTTAGCTGTCGCTAGCTCCCTTTGAAATAGCTTGGTAGCTTTGAGCTAAAGTTAGCAGACTCATGTGGACTCTGCCGCGTTTGTTTTGAAAACCTCGCCACGAATAGTATTCCTCCCTCCACCCCATTACAGCGAGGTAACGTTACAATTAGCAAAGTTAGCCCGCGATAGTTAGCCTATCGCTATCTGTTTACTGTTTACTTCAGCATAGTGTTGATTTGTGTAATGTGTAGCCAATATTAGCTATTGTCATTTATGTTGACGTTGTTTGTTGCACTATAACAACCAGCCATTTTGCGTATTTTGTTATGAACTTAAACCCTCAAACTAACTAAGCTGTGGGAAATAAAAGTTCAGGCTAACTAGCTACCTGAACATGTTAACAGTAGCTAGCTAGCTAATTGCATTCCATTAAGTTGTTCAAACTACAATAACCAGCTAACTAGGTTTTTGTTATTGTAACGCTATCTGAGCCACACGGGTTGTCTTTGGAGTAACCTTAATTGACTAACATTTCGCAACATCTAACAATCTTTGAGGAGTTTAACAGCTAACTTAGTGAATTGCACAGTTAGCTAACATTATCAATCTTGAAACGAAACTCAGACCGACTTTGTAACTAGAGCTAGGTAGTTACAGAAGCTGCTTATCAACTTCCTGAAAATTAGAAACCTGTGTAGCGTGTATTTTTATCAGCCAATGGAGAAGAAAGTATAACTTAAGTAATATTACTTATTTATAGGTAGCATAGTTAGCAAATTCATCTATGTGTTTTTAACAGAACACAATATAGTTATTTGGCCGTCCGGAGCATCCAGTGTACACTGAACATTTAATGCCCTACTGTACATAAAGTATACTTGTACTAGTTTACTGCTTGAAATACTTCATTATTCAAAGATACATTTGGATGGTTGGAGATTGTAATGTTTGTTTGTTGTTGTTTGTATATATTTTTTCCATTGCTCTTCCTCAGTCTTTGTTACTCAGAATTGGACTGTGTTTATTTCAGTGTTATATGATAACTGGAAGGATTGACATTGATATATTTAAGGCTCTTGCAGTAAATTGCCTGTTGCAATGTTTGAGAAACAATCACGACTATCAAACCCACCCCCAAATGAAAATAGAAGGTGTGAGCACTAGATGAGTGTCATCATCTAGTGAAATTGTCCATTCCTTGCTTTCACTCGGTCTGTCTTAAAATGATTGAACTTGTTTACTTTCACCCAGTTACATTTTAGCCTTTTTAAAATGTTGTTGTAAATGTTTACTTAGTTTCATTGTCTCGCTGTCATTGAGAGGATCTTTGCCAAAGGCTTTTATTGTGTTTGCATGTTTTTGTGTTAGAATTTAGCAGGGCTAAATATTTTTACTGAGTTCCAGTTTTGCATTTAATTATCATGCTGGCAAAGGCATTAGTGCATGTAGATGGGTATGCGAAGCATGTAACAGGTGTAGCCTCCAGGCTATTTTCCTTTAAAGCAAGGATCAAGTGCATGCTTAGCACTGTTGGTATATTAATCTCACATACTATTTACATTTACATTTAGTCATTTAGCAGACGCTTTTGTCCAAAGCGACATACAAGGGAAAGAACAGTCAAGCTACAAGCTACAAGCAATAGAGACAGGGTTTACTAGGCTATACAGTGGGGAAAATAAGTATTTGAACCCCTGCCGATTTCGCAAGTTTGACCACTTGCAAAGAAATGTGTGATCTATAATTGTAATGGTAGGTGTATTTTAACAGTGAGAAATAGAATATCAACAAACAAATCCAGAAAACTGCATTTTATAACATTTATGACTTTATTTGTATTTGATGCAGAAAATAAGTATTTAAACCCCCAAGCAAACAGCAAGAATTCTGGCTCCCAATGACTAGTTATGTGCCCAAGAAGCACACAGATTAGTCCTCATTAGGCCTAACAAGGTACACCTGATCTCAACTGGTGACATGTATAAAAGAAACCTGTCCAAAGAATCATACTTTACACCTTCAACCTCACCACCATGGGCAAGACCAAAGAGTTGACCAAGGACGTCAGAGATAAGATTGTAGACCTGCACAAGGCTGGAATGGGTTACAAAACCATCGGCAAGCAGCTTGGTGAGAAGCAGACAGCTATTGGTGCGATTATTCGTAAATGGAAGCAACACCAAACAACTGTCAATCGCTCTAGGTCTGGGGCTCCATGCAAGATATCCCCTCGTGTGGTATCGGTGATCATCCGAAAGGTGCAGAATAACCCCAGAACTACACAGGGGGAGCTTGTGAATGATCTCAAGGCAGCTGGGACCACAGTCACCAAGAAAACCATTGGCAACACACTACGCCGTAATGGTTTGAAGTAATGCAGCACTCACAAGGTCCCCCTGCTCAAGGAAGCACATGTACAGGGCCGTCTGAAGTTTGCCAATGAACACTTGAATGATTCTAAGGAGGATTGGGAGACAGGATGTGGTCAGATGAGAAAATCAAGCTCTTTGGCATCAACTCGACTTGCCGCGTTTGGAGGGGGAAGAATGCTGAATATGACACCATCCCCACCGTCAAGCATAGAGGTGGGAACATTATGCTTTGGGGCTGTTTCTCTCCAAGGGTACAGGACGACTCCACTGCATCGAGGGGACTATGGATGGGGCCATGCAACGTGGAATATTGGGCTTGAACCTCATTCCCTCATTCCCTCCCATTGAAAACGCAACCTTAAGGATTTGGAGAAGATCTGCAAAGAGGAGTGGACCAAAATCCCTCCTGAGATGTGTGTAAACCTGGTGACCAACTACAAGAAAAGTCTGACGTCTGTGCTTGCCAACAAGGGTTATTCCACCAAGTACTAAGTCATGTTTTGCTAGGGGTTCAAATACTTATTTTCTGCATCAAATGCAAATTAAGTCATAAATGTTATAAAATGCAGTTTTCTGGATTTTTTTGTTGATATTCTTTTTCTCACTGTTAAAATACACCTACCATTACAATTATAGATCACACATTTCTTTGCAAGTTGCCAAACTTGCGAAATCGGCAGGGGTTCAAATACTTATTTTCCCCACTGTATATGAGATAATAGGTCATTTAAAATTCAGTGCTGACTGAAGTATTTGCAGTGGCAACTTGCAGTGTGTAGATTTTAGCCCCATTGTAGTGTTTCAGCTTCTCCTTCACCCATGCTACCATGCCAATTAGTAATGTGCTAGACAATAATTCTGTCTTTTCTTTCTGCAGATTTACGAGAAGATGGCAAACGGCAGAGACAGCGGGAGGTAAAGCGTCCAGATATACAGCGCTACCATCCGGGTGCAGGGCACAGACGCAAAGAGAGCGTAGAGGCGGACGACTCACCGCAAAGCCCATCCCAACCGGTCCTTACTCCATATATGGATGAGGCAATGTCAAAGCTGGAAACGCCAGCCTTGGGGACAGTGGGATCTCACAGTAGCCCCAAGCCCAGGGTTCACAGGGAGTCAAGCTGTCAGGACGAAGATATGTCATCTACTGAGCAACGATTATTGGATTCTGTCCTTAGCAACAACAGCACTGAGAGCAAAGGCACAGAAGCTTCTGGCAGGAAGGGTGCTGTGAAGGAAGCACAGGGTTCTGACCCTGGGACTCGAAAAACACGCAAGCCTGACCGTCAGATATACCAGGCCGGAAGCCGCAGGTCAAAGGACTTCAAAGACTCTGGTCCTAACAAGGACCCAGAGAAGGGCACCGTGGATGTAGAGCACTCTGGCCCGAGCAGTGAGATGGAGAAGGGGAGTAGGGAGGCAGAGCTAGGCCACACGGACGAGAACAAACAGGAGTCGCAGCCTGCCGGAAAGCCCAGGGACCGGGAGGAGAACAGAGGCTCGTCTGAGGTGCAGGGGAAAGGGAGGGAGGAGAACAGAGGCTCGTCTGAGGTGCAGGGGAAAGGGAGGGAGGAGAACAGAGGCTCGTCTGAGGTGCAGGGGAAAGGGAGGGAGGAGAAGGGAAGGGGCAGGCGAAGCAAGGACTCTAACAGGAGGCAAGAGCAAGGGAAGCCGGGGAAAAGAGACGGAGGGACGTCAGGTGTGTCCCATGAGGACGCAGCTTGTGTGGACACCTTGATGAGCAAAGTGGAGAAGCTGAGCATGGGTGACTGTCCTGAGATAGAGACGGAGGGAAAGAGGGGAGGGGATGGCGAGGAGGGACAGAACAGGAGACGGAAATCGGGCAACGAAGGCAGGAAGGGTCGAACTAGTGTGAGTGGAGCTGAAGTGACCACGACGCCGGAGGGTGGCAGCAGCAAAAAGAAGGATAAGGGAACCCGCCGACCAAGAGGAGGGGAGAGAGCGTCCCAGTCGGACTCTGCGAAGAGAGACCCCGTGGAGGCAGAGAAGGGGAAAAGCGTAGAGATGGCCCCAGAAGTAGGCATGCTTAGACAGGCCAAGGGGAGAGATAAGCAGCAGCAGCAGCAGAGAGATTCTGACAGGCCACAACCTAGGGACAACAGGTTCAAAAAGAAGGATGGCGATGCAGAAAGGGTCACAGAAGAGGGTGACCGGAGCAAAGCAAACAGGCCCAAAGCAGTCACGCCATCGAAGCGCTATTCCAAATCTGACATCCGGCGGGCTAGAAACCGGACTTGCAGCACCAGCTCAGCCAGTAGTGGCACCAGCCTCGATGGGCCACTAGAGGGCGATATGCGCAGAGCTCTACCCGGGCGTGGGGGAATTCGGGACCGAGTAGAGGTGGGGTCCAGGGGGTCGGCGCCCCCCATCTCCACTAGCAGAGCAACGGGAGAAAGGGGAGATGGAAGACGGCCTAACGCCAACCACCAAAGGAGACGGACGAACAGAGACGTCTCTTCCTCTGACTCCCATGATGAGTTTGGTTGGCAGAAGGGGCGTCCTCGGAAAACGAGGGGCAGTGATGAAGAC
Organism: Clupea harengus; assembly: GCF_900700415.2. Taxonomy (NCBI): domain Eukaryota; kingdom Metazoa; phylum Chordata; class Actinopteri; order Clupeiformes; family Clupeidae; genus Clupea; species Clupea harengus. The sequence goes on along the minus strand of NC_045159.1, from coordinate 6,435,863 downwards.
TGGAGCCCAGAACGGACCCCGGAGAAATCGGGCAGGGGCCAGAGAGGAGGCTCCGTTGGTGGCAGAGGTGGGATCCTGAGAGTGGCGGTGAACAGGCAGACCGGTTCTTCCCACGCCGTCCCGGCATCCGGTGAAGACCAGCCTAACAGGAGGCAGAGCGAGTTGCCTCGAGGAAGAGGCAGGGGCATCCTGGTGCTGCCCGCTCACACCGACCTCACCAGGTCCCCCGAACCGGGGCCCAAGCTCTTTGGGGGATTGAAGTGGGGCAGAGGAAGAGGAGGTCGCGGAGGCGGCACCAGGAGACTCTGGGACCCCAACAACCCCGACCAGAAGCCTGCCCTGGCTGCCCGCAGTCAGCTCTCCCAGCACGGCGTCGCCCAGCACCCCCTATACATGATGCCACACGGTGGCTACGGCCCCCTGCAGTTCCTTGACACTGATGACGAAGCCACCGGAAGTCCTCCAGTCCGCAAGGGGGAGCACTTCCAAGGCCACCCCGCCTCAGCCATGGCCTACTACAAGTTCCAAAACTCGGACAACCCCTACTGCTACCCGGTGCCCGCCGACGCCTCTGGCACTCCCCCGCGCTACGCTTACCCCTACCCCGTGCCCTACTCCGGGGAGGTCTACCCGTCCCCCCCCTTCTACAACTCCTACGGGCCGGCCGGGCCGGGGATGGTGTCCGCGGGGCCTCTGCTGTCTCCGGAGGAGGCTGAAGAGCAGGCGAGGGGGGAGCTGGGCAGGCTGCTGAGGTCGGTGGTCTCTCAGGAGCTGCAGCTGAGCAACCTGCTCTCCCGCGACCACATCAGCCTGGAGGGCCTGGAGCGCATGGCACAGTTCAGGTCAGTACCAGGGCTTACTCGTCCATATTAGGCAATCAGGTAGCTGATGTTTTCTTTTTAAAGCCATATGATGTCTAGTGTGATGCCTTTTACATTTAGTAATAAAAAATGTAAAAAATAGTTCAACAACTAGGGTTTACATTCATATTTTACGATTATGTTTTTCAGGGTTTTTTGTTGTTGTTTAAAAAAAAATATATATATATATCCAGAGTCTGTCTAATGTGTTATCATGTAAGGAAGAATGGAATGCACATGGGCAAACATGCTGCTTGGGTTGGGCTGCTTGCCTAACTGCCTAGTGTTTAGAATGATTAGTGGCTTGAAATGGCTTACAGATATTATAGTTTTTGTCCACAGGTGTGTAGCATAATGCAAAACGGATTCCCGTTCCTGTAAATATTTTGCTCTGGTGTGTTTGTATTGATACCCATGTTACCAGTAGTTGTTGGGGTAACGCTTAGGTAGGTGTGGCTTGATATTTTAAGTCCAAGCCTAATTTGAAGAGTAAGTTTCACTTTTTCCTGAAAATGCTTCATTTCCCATCATGCATTTCACTCACTGGCAGTCCCACATGTTATTCCAGGGCAGAGCTGTTGGCGATGTACGAGCGAGTGATTCTGACCGACATTGAGTTCTCCGACTCTCAGAATCTCGACCAGGCACTGTGGAAGAACGTGTTCTACCAGGTGATTGAGCGTTTCCGTCAGATGATGAAGGACTCTCCCACGGACACTCCTCCTTATGTGCGCAACATGCTCTTCACCGTACTGGATGAGGTGTGGTTACATGCACGCATGACACGTACACAAACTTACACACTGCAAACACACACTTACTGCACACACACACACACACACACACACAACTCTCTCTCCCTCCCTTCCTGTGTCAATGATTTTCTGATATAATGAAATGTCCATTAAAACTAAACCCACACAAAAGACTTCTTTATTACATTGTGTTACACTATGTTATGTTACATGTTGTAATATTATATTGTAATATATTGTCTTTAATCAGAGGTAGTGGTGTGAGGTAGGGATTAATACAAATAGTACTAATGTAGGCATCCCCAGGTGTGAAGTGTGAAACCAACCTGTTGGTAACTGAGCTTTTCTGTGGCTTTGCCTGCAGGGGGCAGCGTTCTTTGATGCGCTGCTGCAGAAACTCCAGACTGTGTTCCAGTTTAAGCTGGAGGACTACATGGACGGCATGGCCATACGGGCACGTCCTCTGAGGAAGACGGTACACACAGCACATAGTTACATAAACATGTATTTATTTATTTATTCATTCATGTATTTAGTGGCAACCATGAGATCTATGTGAGCAAGCATATTTTTGTGTGGTTATTAATGTATGTGTCTTTCTCTTTCTCCCACTCTCTCCCTCTTGTCTCCCGTGTGTGTGTGTGTGTGTGTGTGTGTGTGTGTGTGTGTGTTTTCAGGTGAAGTATGCCCTGATCAGTGGTCAGAGGTGTATGATCTGTCAGGGTGACATCGCCAGGTACAGGGAGCAGGCCACTGACTCTGCCAACTACGGCAAGGCCCGCAGGTCAGACTCTCTCTCTCTCACACACACACACACACACACACAGACTCTCTCTCTCACACACACACACACACACACACACACACACACACACACACACACACACACACTGAGAGTTTACTCCATTTGAATGTGTGTATATCATGACGTAGATTGGTCTCAAGCGGTTCTCCCTGTCAGCATCGGCCTTGCAAGGTTCAGGATGATTTTAAACAGTAGATGGCGTGTTGAACCATTTTTAACCCACAATGCAGAGTTTAAAAAATAAAATGCAGATTTTGTCAATTTTCACCAGCATTGATGTGTTTCATCACAGTTCAGTCATATAATTTATCATTGAGTTTACAGCCCAATAGACACGACCTACTATTAACTTATTATGTGTATGTTTCACAGCAACCACACACACACACACACCCACGCATACACACACACACACACCCACGCATACACACACACACACACACACACACACACACACACACCCACGCATACACACCAACACACATGGAAATCAAATCCTCCTTGTTAACAGCTGTCACTGGAACATAACCAGCCAGATCCCTTCCAGTACCACCTGCCTTGGGAGGTCCCCGATAATGACAGAACAGCTGATAATGACAAAAACAGCACAAAGTGTGCTGATCTCACATCTCAGTCCCTGTCCCCGCTCTTCCTGTCTTATCAGTAGGAGGTCTCCTGAGACTAACGCTGTCAAAACTGTCCTGCAGTACAAAGTGACCAAACTGTGGTTAACCTTCATGGCTTCCTGTCTTTTGTTTCGCTCTGCAGTTGGTACCTGAAGGCCCAGCAGATAGCCCCCAAAAATGGCCGCCCGTATAATCAGCTGGCCCTACTGGCTGTCTACACGGTGAGTACCACATGCATCACATGAGAGGAACCGCAGACGCACATTCACACCTGGCATGTTGGCAGCCGGCTACCTCATGTGCCACCAGGCATTCTACTGTGGGCAGTTTGGTTGCAGCGCCCAGCATGGCTGGCAAAAGAGGATATTGTGGTTCTGTTTGTGTAAATGTGCTCAGCCGATTCTTTTCATGGGCGGTCTGACCCATTTGGCTTTTTGAAGTAAATGTAATTTCCTCTTAAGTGCTTCTCTTAAAGGTATTGTGGGTAACTACCGGTACTTACTTTGTCTATTTTTAAAGACACTAATTGCTAGTTGCCAGTTTTAGTTGCCTCATTTTGAGTTAATTCGATTTTTGGGAACAGGCTGTTTTTACTCTTTCAGCTTGATGCTGTTCAACATCCTCTTGACTTTTTCTTTCTTCTCTCTCTCTCTGTTTTTCTCGCTCTGTGTGTCTCTCTCTTTGTGTCTTTCCCTCTGTGTCAACCCCCCCCCCCCCCGTGACCCTCCATCAGAAGCGTAAGCTGGATGCGGTGTATTACTACATGCGGAGCCTGGCTGCCAGTAACCCCATCCTCACGGCTAAGGAGAGCCTTATGGGTCTGTTTGAGGAAGCCAAACGCAAGGTCAGTCTGTTTGGACCCGTGTGTGTGTGTTTGAGGAAGCCAAGCACAAGGTCAGTCTATTTAGACCAAAACTTAACATGATTTATTTCTGTTATGAAAACAATAATCGTTTAGATCTTCTTTTGAAGCCATTAGAACATCCTGTAACCCTGTTGTGCGTGCGTGCAAGCGTGCGTGCGTGGTTTAGTCAAATCGCATCACTGATACAGATGTTGGTGTTGACTGATTTGTATTGGTCATCACTGCTGCGTAACCACCAAAGCTGGCTAACCAGCTGATGATGCCAAGTGAGACACATTGCTTTATTCACAGGTGATGTAACACACACACAGGTGGCGTGCCTAGCCTTAGGTGCTTAGTGATACACATACACACATGGGAACAGGTTTTGGACGCGTGTGGAGAGACGTATGAGCAAATGTTGGGGGTGGATCGCATTAGCATCCAATGCTAAGATGGCTCGCTTTCCTTCTAAACTGCAACTTGATAAACTTGACGGCAGCTGCAGTCACCATTGCTGTTGCAGTCTTCCCTCCGCCTGCTTGTGCAGTGTTCACTTGGACTCTGCCGTTCACACGCTAGTTGTTCTCACCCTTATCAAGACCACCACACTAGCAGAAGTTACTGCACTGTTAAATGCCATAGGGAATGCTGCATGGCACTCCATTGGGTAGACCATGGAGAGCGTAGCATACTTTGAAGCTACTTCTGCGGTTTCCGTGGGAACAGATATTCTGAGAAAGATAGCGCTGGTAAGAGTGGAACTGAGGAAGCCAGTGTTCTGTGAGTCAGCAGCCCAAGCTTCCTGTTGTTTTTTGCCAAACTGAAGTAAAGGTAAACACGAGTGTTGTGCACTCACTCAACATGTGCACTCACTCATTCACACACACACACACACACACACACACACACACACACACACACACACACACACACACACACACACACACACACACACACACACACACACTCAAAGATGGGTTCTTCGTTTGAGACCGGAACACTAGACAGACAGGAACTTGAAGCTCTTATTTAGTCAGTTTCTTAGGGCCGCAGCAAACCTCAGAGTGCATCCGGCCTCAGACCCCTGCCTGACCCCTGCCTGACCTTGCGTATCTGTGGTAATAAAGCTATGTTGTAGTCTGGTAATAAAGCTATGTTGTAGTCTGGTAATAAAGCTATGTTATAGTCTGGTAATTAAGCTATGTTATTATCTTATTTTATTGATTAACGCAGTCATAAAACCTGTGGAGGATTTTATCCAATCATGTTCCATTCTGCGTGAAGCTTCAGTCTGAGCTCTGCCAGACACATTGTGGGGATTAGCCAATCAAATAGCTCTATTTCTACGAGGAGGGCGTAATCTGAAACAACGGCGGCCCTCTGGGTTTGTTTGATCACCTGTAACGTGACAGTCAATGCCAGCAACCTTAAGAAGGGAAGATATAAGCTAATTCTCTTCACTGGGGTAGTTTCGCCAAACCACGTTTTGACAAATAAACTATATATATGTATCTCGTCTCGTGGTGCCATTGCTTTCATGATGATGGCCTATTTCTATAGGGCAGGCCATGTTGGCCACCCTTAAATCTCATAAAGCAAGAAATTATGTCCTTTTTGAATTCTCTTTTGGAAATAGGAATGAGTGGTGAGGTGTATGTTCTTTCCAGCCGACTGAGAACTTGGTTTTAAAAGTGGAGACTTCTCTGTCTGCTTCTCTGGCCTGCAGGCGGATGACGTGGAGCGGCGCAAGCAGCAGGAGTCTGAGGGGGCGTCCCGTGGGGCGCGGGGGCGAGGTGCAGGAACGGGGGCTGGGGGCGCAGGAGGAGGAGGGGGAGGGGGAGGGGGGCGAGGCAGCATGGATGCCACAAGGGAGGAGATATGGATCCGACCGAGCCGGCAGCCCAGAGGTTCCTGGCCCGAGAGCGAGTCCGGAAAAGATTCCGATCTAGACGGAGAGCTGGGAACACTTGGCTCCAGAGATGTGAGTAGTGATTTGAACGAATGCTCGCTCGCACACACACACACGCACTCGCATACACACACACACACACTTGCATACACTCCCTCACTTACATTCTGTCTCACACATTCACAAATATGTACATACATGTTCACAGTCTCAGTCTCAGTCTCTGCCTCTTGCGCGCACATACGCACGCACGCACGCACACACACACACACCTAACTAGACACACTGTAAAAGAGTCAAATCTGGTGTTTTTGTATCTGCTGTCTCTGCACATGATAAACAGACACTAACATGCAGCGCACACACACACTTGTTGTGCAAACACAGCGCACACACTCTCTGACAGACACACACACACACACACACACACACACACACACACGTGCGTACACACAGCCTCTTGAATGTCTTTTAAAGCTCTTTGTGTCGTCATGGTGCCACTTCACTGTCTGTCTCATCTTCCTGTCACTTGTTTCCTGCTTCATGTTGTATTATGTATGATACCAGAGGGTTTGTGTTATGTACTCTCTAAGGGTGTGCGTGTGTCCATATGGGGCCCTGTAGTCCTTCAGTAGTCTTGTGTTTGGGATTGTATAGTTAAGATAATGGCACTTACAGAATGGGCTTTATTGCATCCATGTCTTAGTCACACACTTGTATACGTGTACACACACACACACACACACACACACATAGAGATGTACACACACTCTTAATGAGGTAGTTGGGTGAATCACCAGCCAAGCAGCTGTCATCCTGTTACCGTGGATATTCGCCCACATCAGTGCAAACGCATTCTGATTAGAAAGTTCTCATCCAACTTTGCCCTCGTCACATGTCCCTGTATGTGTGCACGTGTGTGTGTGTGTGTGTGTGTGTGCGCGTGTGTGTGTACGTGTGTGCGCGTGTGTGTGTGCGTGCATGTGTGTCTCTTTGTATCTGTGTGTGTGTGTGTGTGTGCGTGGACATTGTGAGATTGTAAGATGTGTCTCCTGTACCTGATGTATTTTTTCCTCCTCAGCTTCAGAAGAGGTTTATCCTCAGTTTCCTGCACGCCCATGGGAAGCTCTTCACTAAAGTCGGGTAAGACACGGAATGTTACAGTAACACTACAGTATGGGATATGGAAGGGGTCCCATTATATGAACATATTGGACGGGCTGGAAGCAATGTTTCCTCTGGCAGGTTTCCTCAAGCACTTTCTTTAGTCACGGACAAGGATAACGTTGGATCGTTTGTGTGCTTGCAATTCATTCCATTGTTGCTAAGCCTGAATCCTTTAACTTGTTAGCCGCTTCTGATTCTATGCCCGCTAGTTTGCCAGCTTGCTCATTCTCCAGATAACTTGGCGTTTACACCACATTTATGTTGTTCACTCGTAAGCTCGCCTGACTGCACACTCACTGTAGTATCAGAGGGCACTGTTGTTTACGATGGTTGCTATAGTTACCATTAAAAGTTTCAAGAGCATTTATATACGGTGAACTTTTTTATTGCCTGATCTACTTCATATGTGTCCCGTTATATGGAAATATGCCAGCCCATCAAAAAAAGTAATTCTCATCACCGGGGTATAAAAAAATATATTAAAGATTTAAATACAAGTTTATAGTTTATTTAATAGTTATATTAAAGTTATTATGAATTCACTCTTAGTATTTCTAATCTGTGTGTGTGTGTGTGTGTGTGTGTGTGTGTGTGTGTGTGTGTGTGTGTGTGTGTGTGTGTGTGTGTGTGTGTAAAAGCATGGAGACATTTCCTGCTGTAGCGGCTCGGGTTCTTCAGGAGTTCCGGGTCCTCCTGCAGCATAGCCCCTCCCCTCTTGGAAGCACACGCCTACTCCAGATCATCACCATCAACATGTTCACTATCCACTATGCACAGAGCAGAGGTAACACACACACACACACACACACACACACACACACACACACACACACACAGATACACACAGACATGCTTAGTAGAGGTGTAAATCTCTCATGACCAAGACGATCCGATTCTTATCTCGATACATGGGCACGATACGATACAAGAAAAGATGCATGTTGATAAAAAACGATTCAGTTTGATTCGATGCAGTTCAATAATTGAAAACACTGAGTTGTGAGGAAACAATGGACCTCATTCTCGAAACATTTTCTTACTTGTCTTATATCTTCTTACCAACCTCGAAAGACCAACCTCAGAAAAGATCTCCGCTGGATTCGTGAACGCCTGGAAATGTGTTCTTAATTGAACGCGCTTTCTCATGCACCTGAACTTGCATACAGAAACGCCCCGCCAGCTCCTTATAAGGGCATGCTATTGCAACGTGTGCACACTCCACAGGCAACGCGAAAGTAACTTAAGAGACTGATCAAAATCATTTCAAAGCAAGCACCGGTAAACCCAGACCTCCACCAGGGCAGAGGTGGAGGTACTGTTACAGAATGTAGATATGTCCATTCTATTCCATTATGGCTATATCCACGCGATTGAGTTTAGTGGTTATTTATTTATTCACTGCCATTTCCAGTGTTCATATAGTGCTTTTATTTATGTTAGGACATATACAGGTTATCACGATGGCTCGGTCTCGGAATCATGACTATAAATGTTAACCCTTCCAACCCGGAGGTGCCCCGTGGGGCAGTTGGAGCTATTTTTAGCAATTGCATTTAAAAGCTCCGTGAGTTTTTGTCTTACAGACATAACAATAACACCCAGAGAAACCCTGAATCTTCTCCTTTTCAAATATATGCATTTTGAAACTAAGACATAAATGAGCACTTTGTAAAGAGAATAGTGCTGAAGCCTTGCAAATTTCTCTCTCTGAGGGTGAAAGCAACCGGTGATGGCCCACCCATTAGCATATTACGGCTATTCGTATGATAACTGCATGGTAAATCGGCGATCGCTATTGGGTTGTGACGTGGCCACAACTACTTTGAAAACACCCTGTTTCACCTGTAAACAAGTCCACGTTTACCTCATATATACAGCTGAACACGATGAGGGAAAATGTATCCACTTTGAGCTTCGCCTTGACCAAGCCGAGGATATTTGTGATGAGTAAGTTGTCTTCGTTTGACTAGCTCTTGTAATGAATGCTGTTGATTAAATTATAGGGAGTAAAACGCATGTCATATTATGGAGTTCTGAGTGTAGGCGAATACCGTCAACTCGGCAAGGCGATTTTGAATCATAGAAATTACTTCATGTCGCTAAGACTATTCTACAGTAAAAAAAAACCAGATCATACGCATACTTAATTTTATTAGGCTACAAACGTCGGTGTTTGGAGTTTGTTGTCTGCACAGAATTTAGTATTAGGCTCCCGTGAAGTAATTACGCTCCCGTAAAGAACGTCATCCATGTTCACAAGCCATTGTTCTGACAGACGGGCCATAGGACGTGATAATGGGGGGTGGCAATCGCAAATACATTCAGACCTAACTCATCAATATTCATTGTGGTTTAGGTGAAGAAAGTGTCACTTGCTAAATTACTTATGATTAGTATAGAAACCAGAAACACTTTCTGAATGCTAAACTCACCTATGTGGAGATAACACATATGTTTTCAAGGTTCAGAGTACAAAAGAAAACTTCCAAAATATTTACAATGTGTCTTTGTACAAAGTCTGAGCACCTCTGAACCTAGAGTATGTTTAGATTTCATTTTAATAAAAACTTGTTTGATTACATTCAGTTTACTCTCATTTTATTATTGCTGAGGTATTCTACAATATAATAATAAATGCTACTTTTGCCTCATTGTTTTTAGTTAGGTGAAATATACAAAAATATCAGGCATGGCAGACTACCTAACAAAGTCAAAAACAGGCCTTAGGGTTGGAAGTGTTTAGATACAAATATTCTCCTATTTATTATTATTATAATTATTTAAATCCGAGGATGTCTGTAGAATCACGCAATCAACAACGATGTATCTTCCTTGGCTGAAGTAGCTAGCATAGCATTGACCATTGAAATGAATAGCGTAGCTAGCATAACATTGGCCGTTGAAATGAATGGGAGTTGTAATCTGTCATTCTCTCCAGGTCTTGGCGTTATTTGTGAGAATACAGCCTGATTGGCCAAAGCCCGCATAGCATAAACCAATGACAGGCTGTCATTGTTCTGACCTGAGATCAAATGCAACAGGTCAGCCAGTGTTTTGTGTTTTGCATAGCAAAAAATGGAGAGACAAACGCTTGTGAACCGGTTCATAACTTTTAAATCGGGCAAAGACTGGTTTATGCCATTTTAATACCGATACGGGTAGGGATGGGTTCCCAGTGGACCGATTCCTTGGAATCGTTAGCCGAAGTCCTTTTCGATTCCACTATCAATACTTAAACATTTTTGTTTTAGATTTTTTTTTTTATTCCGGTATCGATGTAACTGCCGTTTAGGTATGTGACGCGCACGCAACTTTGTTTTGTTTTAGACTGCAGCCAACATGCCGTCTAGGAAGAGGTGTTCAAAAGTGTGGTTATATTTCACGTAAAAAGATGACCACAGGGCCACTTGCAATGCTTGCAAAACGTCTCTTTCGTCAAAGGGGGGAAAAACTACCATTACTCCGAAACATTTGTCCATACTGCATGCAATAACTTTGCAGGAATGTCGCGTTTTTGAGCGCTACGGAGTGAAGATAACGTTAATGAATCTCAACCAAGCAACAGCAGCGCAGCTAACGTTAGCGCTTCATCTGTTAATATCGAAGGTAAACTCTAACAGTCTATTGTGTTAGTGCCATTTGTTTCATTGTGTTAACCAGCTTTCACTATTTGTTTATTTTATTTTTAGTTCAAGGTGAATACGCGTCAAAAAAAAATGGTTATGGTTGGAATTATAGTCAAAACAAATACTTTTTGTCTTTGTTGGGACCCCCTGGCAGCCCATCAAGGAAAAGGATCCCTAGGCTTTGGGTCTCTGGACCCCACTTTGAGAGTTTGTTGACCTATTCTTAGGTTTGTTTTTGGTTATTTAAAACATGTAAATGTATACATACATACTGTATATGCTGTGCATAATTTATTCAGAGAATATTATATAAAAGAAAATGAATGTAAATAAACTCGTTTGTGCTGTTTTTTTTCCTTGCCCAAAGAGAATCGATAAGAGAATCAATAAGGAATCGAATTGATAAGCAAGAATCGTTATGGAATCGAAATTGTTAAAATCTTATCAATTCTCATCCCTAGATACGGGACTTCACCCATCGATGTAGTCGTATCTTACACGCTAAAAACGGATATCGATACGTATCGTTTTTTTTTTTTTACACCCCTAATGCTTACTAATAATCATCACCGTAAACATGTTCACAATGCACAGAGCACACACACACACACACACACACACACACACACACACACACACACACAGAGAGACATTTGTATGCCTATAAATAATCATTACAATCAACATGTTCACAATGCACAGAGAACATGAGTTAATTACTTTAACGTGTGTGCGCGTGTGTTTAGATGGAGATGGGGATGTTCGGTCCATACATCAGGAGCAGGCCACAGCTCTGGGGTTGGCCATGTTCGGGCTGCTGGTGCAGCGCTGCTCACAGCTGGTTAGAGAGGTACCTACAGGTGAGGAAGAACACACACACACACACACACACACACAGATACATGTATGTATCATTCACATACATACACACACACACACACACACACTTGCTGTTAAGGGTAATGTTTAATAAGCTAACTACTGCAGTTTTGGAAGTGTCTGTCCCCTTACGTTGCCTCTGCTGTCTGTCTCTTCCCCTGTCTCACCCTCTGGCTCAGACTCTGTGTGTGTGGACGGCTGTGACGTGGGCTCTAACTGCACCGACTGTGCCGTGGAGAAGATGATGAGGGTGTCTGCCTTCTCCCCTGACCTCCGAGAGCTCCTGCCCAGCGCCAAGGTCTGGTCCGACTGGATGCTGGGCCATCCCGAGCACTGGAACCCTCCGCCAAACAGCATGGAGTGAGTGTGTATACACACACACACACACACACACACACACACACACACACACACACACACACAGCATTAAGTTTGAGTTTAGACTTATGCTGGGACAACGCGAACATTGGCGCATGGAGTCAGTACACACACACAGGTTTAATGGTGCACATGCATTTGGACACACACACACACACACACACACGCGTGTAATTGCATATGTTCACATAGACATGCACACAATAATTTGTCATGTTTTGTGTCATTAATGTTTACCACTAGAGGGGGCTAAGGCCCTGTCAGTGGACCTGACTGACTGTGCAGACTGCCTGTTTAAGCAGTAGCTCTGTACCTTTTCCCTTTTGCCTGGAGTGAGCTGAGTGCCCATTTTCTGTTCCCTTTGCCTGGAGTGAGCAGATTGCCCACTTTCTTTTTATGGTGTTGCTACAGTTTGCTTGTTCCCTTTGCTTAATTCCTCCATCATCTCTCATTTCATCCATTTCTCTACCTCCCCCTCTCCATCCTCTGCTCTTTTTCTCTCTCACTTCCTTCTTCCAATCGTCCCTCCCATCACTCGTTCTCCGTTATCTCTCTCCCTGTCATTCATTCTCTCACTATTCCCTCCTTCGTTTCTTGCCCCCTCTCTTCCTTTTTCTCTATCCTTTTATCTTTTTCTCTGCACCCCCTCATCCATCACTCAATCCCTCTATCTCTCTTCCTCTCTCAATATTCCCTCCTTCTTTTTCTGTCCTATCTTTCTTTCTCTATCTCTCCCCCTTTCGCTCTATCCATTACTCTTCCCTCACTCCATCCCTCTATCTCACCAACTCACCCCCCTCTCTCTATCCCTCTCACCCTCCCTCTCTCTCCCTCTTTCTCTATCTCTCTCTCTCTCTCTCTCTCTCTCTCTCTCTCCACAGGAGCAGTCCCAGTGTGTGGGTCTGGCTGGCTGAGTTGTGTAATGATCTGGCACGTGTGTACCATGACGAGGCGGCGCTCTACAAGCATGGGGAGGAGGGCGAGGGGGAGGGGGAGGGGGAGGAGGATGAGGAGCTCAACCTGCTCCTGCTGCAGGAAGACCTCCTGCTGGCCGGCTTTGTGCCGCTCCTCGCCGCTCCTCAGGAGCCCTGCTACATGGACCGCAGCACTGACAAGGTGGGATGCGCGCGCACACACACACACACACACACACACACACACACACACACACACACACACACACACACACACACACAACCACTCCGATAAATACACAGTTAAAGACACACTCAAACAAAGGACTATACTCTTACAAAAAAATACATACACAAACAAGCATGAAACACACGCACGCACACACACACACGCACACTCAAACAGCCTCCCATGGTCAGGACACTTGCGCCTGAATGCCCCCTCTCTCTCTCCCCCCTGCTGTCGGTGCTTAAGGAGGCCCAGTGCGTCATGAGGCAGCGGCAGTGGGGTCTGATCGAGCACTTGACTAAAAACATCATGGGACCTAGCCCATGGGCACAGCTTACCCTTGACAACATCAGACACACACACACACACACACACACACACACACACACACACACTCTCCATGTGACAGATAAATAACTGTGTGTGTGTGTGTTGATCTAGGCTAATGCTGCGGACTGCAAGCGCATCACCCAGCTGAAGTACTTCCTGGAGGCCTTGTGTGGACAGGAAGAGCCTTTACTGGCCTTCAAAGGAGGGAAGTACGTTTCCATGGTGAAGGCCCCTGCATCAACCAGTGAGGAGCAGCAGAAGGAAAGCCAGGTGAGAAAGGAGAGGAGAGATGGAGAGCGAGAAACGAGAGGAGAGATGGAGAGCGAGAAACGAAAGGAGAGGAAAGATGGAGAGCAAGAATTGAGAGGAGAGGAGAGGAGAGATGGAGAGAGGGAGAAACGAAAGGAGAGGAGAGATGGAGAGCGAGAAACGAAAGGAGAGGAGAGACGGAGAGCGAAAAAACGAGAGGAGAGGAGAGATGGAGAGGGAGAAATGAAAGGAGAGGAGAGATGGAGAGGGAGAAACAAAATGAGGGGAGAGATGGAGAGAGAAAAAGACGGGGGGGCCTGGCTTTGATTAGTTAGCCTATGTTTTTAAATTCAAACAAATATATAAACACATCAAAGTGTTCATCTGAGCAGCGAAGTCCCTCTCATTCTTCAGGGCTGCTGGGAAACTCAGCCTCACTTAAAATTCCCTTTGGATAAAATGTCACTCTTTTCATTGTGTGTGTTTGTTTGTTTGTTTATTTTTTTATGTATTATTCATTTTTTTGGGATATTCTCATACTGAACAACTCTTTGGCCTTCCTGTTTCAGAGTGATGATGTCATAGTGGAAGCGGAGTCGTCTGGGTCGGAGGCGGACTTGGGGTTGGAGGCGGAGCTAGCGGATGGCAGTGAGAATGACATCAAAGAGCTGAGGGCCAGACGCCACGCCCTCACTCAAGAGCTGGCCCAGCAGCAGAAACGCAGAGACAAGATACAGGTGACACACCCACCCACACACACACACACACACACACACACACACACACACACAGAAGAACAGAAGTACAGATGCCTAAACCGTGCACTCTCACAAAGTAATGTGTAGCACACTTTCTCAAGAGGGGATAGCAAAGAGTCTAATTAAAGTGTGTGTGTGTGTGTGTGTGGTCGTGTGTCTCAGGAGGTGCTGCAGACGTGTCGTCGCCTGGAGCTGCGGATCCAGCCGGTGTACCTGGTCCCCGACACCAACGGCTTCATTGACCACCTGGTGGGCCTGAGGAGTCTGGTGGCCTGCGGCCTCTACGTGGTGGTGGTGCCCCTCATAGGTGAGACAGAGCAAGGCACTCTGGGATGGCATGGCTTTGACCCTCACCTGCCCTCCGACCCCTGTCTCACCCATGACCTCTTCCTCTGGTGTCCGTCTCTTTTCTCCATCACACACTCTCTCTCTCTCTCTTTTCATCCTCTCCTTCTCTCTGTCTGTCTCTTGTCTCAGCCCCACCCTTAATGTCTGTGTCTCTCCCACATCCTCTTTGTCTTTTCAACTTCCTGTTCCAGTACGTGTCACATTTCCCCCTCTCTGTTTTTCTCCGTTCCAGCAGCAGCGGTTTGACAACAGAGATGTAATACAACAAGTAATTCTCACACCTCCCCCCTTCTCTCTCTCTCTCTCTCTCTCTCTCTCTCTCTCTCTCTCTCTCTCTCTCTCTCTCCCTCAGTGATCACTGAGCTGGATGGTTTGGCTAAGGGCCAGCAGGATGCCCGTGACGGCGGTGCCCATGCGCGCCACGTGCAGGAGCAGGCCAGGGAGGCGGTGGCGTTCCTGGAGAAGAGCTTTGAGGCCAGGGAGCCCTGCCTGCAAGCCCTCACCAGCCGGGGCAGCCAGCTCGACTCCATCGCCTTCCGCAGCGAGGACATCTCCGGACAGAAGGTGTGTGGGCGGGTGTGTGTGTGGGCGGGCGGGTTTGTGGGTGTGTGAGACATTTGTTTGAAAGCTGCTTCTCTGACCCTCTCTGTTCAGGGGACCAATGATGACGTCATCCTGTCCTGTTGTCTGCACTACTGCAAGGACAAGCCCAAGGACCTGGTGCCTGCCCAGAAAGGTGCCACTTTTACCCGTCACACTCCACGCTTTCACCAAAACCTCACCGTGAACTTGCACACACTTGCCCATTAGCGTCTATGATCTGCCCTGTTTTACACGTGGATCGAGGGATCTGTGTTTGTTTGTTATTGTGTAGGTAATGGTCAGGTCTCATCACTTGTTAAGGCTGTATAGAACCTAATTGTGTTAGCAACCAAGCCATTGCACTTGTTAAAACTTTCTTCATCTCTCTCTTTGTCTCTCCATCCCTCTGTCTCTCCCTCCCTCTTCGTCTCTCTCAGATGGGAAGGTGCGGCTGCGCAGGGAGGTGGTTCTCCTGACGGACGACAGGAACCTGCGCGTCAAGGCGCTTACGCGGAATGTTCCGGTCCGTGAAATCCCGGCGTTCCTGCGCTGGGCCAAAGTGGGCTGAAGAGCGCGGTCCGTACACCGGGAGAAAACACTCGACTCGACTCGACATCCACCCCTCCGGAGTGGAGAGAGCGACAGATGACAAACCTCACAGATCAGCGTGAAAGAGAGAGAGAGAGAGAGATGGGAAGAGAAGGAGAGGGAGAATGCTTCATGTTTTTTTTTTTTTTTGGAAATGTTGTTCGGGAGACTGAACCTCAAAAAAAAAAAAAAAGCTTTGAATGGGAGATGAATTTATTAAAAAAAAGGAAAAGTGAGGCGAGTTAGCAGTTCTTCTCTTTCCCTGCTGTGTCTGTAGAGAGAGAGAGAGAGACACAGAGAGAGAGGGATGGAGGGAGGAAAGAATGACGAAGGGAGAGAGAGAGGTGAGTTTGCTGATGAGGCTGTGTAGTGGGGTCTAAGCATCTAGCGACCTGCAAGAGGAACTGTTTAGCTGTTTATGAGAGATCATAGGGAAGACCAGCTGTGTGTGTGTTTGTACGCTTGATAATGAGTGTGTGTGTGTGTGTGTGTGTGTGTGTGTGTGTGTGTGTGTGTGTGTGTGCTTGAGATTTTGTGTGTGTGCTTGATATTTTGTGTGTGTTTGTATTTTTTGAACATTTGTGATTACCCCGACCTGTCTCTGGTGTGTTTGTGTGCGCGATTCTGTGTGTGTGTGTGTGTGTGTGTGTGTGTGTGTGTGTGTGTGTGTGTGTGTGTGTGTGTGTGTGTGTGTGTGTGTGTGTGTGTGTGTGTGTGTGTGTGTGTGTGTGTGTGTGTGTGTGTGTGTGTGTGTGTTGGTTAGCCCTCTCTGCTCAGATAAGCTGGGTTATGCAGGTGCGTGTGTGTACCGGAGGACTCCACTAGAGGGAGCTATGAGAGCAGCTCTGCTCTGCATCTCAGACCGCAGCCTTGGGCTTACCATAGACCACAGGACAACTCTCCTAACAGTCCCTCCACACCAGGATCGGACCTGCCTGGCTCCAGAGCTATGGCGAGGGAGAAGTGACTGGGGGGTGTGCGGCCTTAGCCAACACCCACCCCCCCCTCCTCGGGCAGTTATCACAGAGCCAGCTTGGCTCTACTGTTCGTTTCCATTTTGTTCTATTAATTCTTTCTTCTGCACGTGTATTTAGGCGTAGACAGTTGAACTCTGTTGTGGTTAGATGTTTTCCTCTATCCCTGTTTAAGTGACAGAGTAAACATAAAGCGTTTATTTGTTTTGGGTGTGTTTCTGCCCCCACTGAGGCTTTGCTGTTGATTTGGTTCTGTTCTTTTTCTTCCTTTTCTGCACGTAGTGTGTGTTTGTTCTAGGTGGAGGTTTAAGCTTTGTGGTGGTTTTGTGGCACCGGTTTAAAAAAAAAGAAAAAAGTTAACTTTTTTTTTTCTTTGTGATGTTTTCTTTGATGGGAACATTTTTGTAAAGGCTTTCATTTAGTTTTAAAGCAGGTTAAGATTCTCAAATTGTCACTCATTTGTACATCCATCTTCAGACATTGTACATCTTGACTGTTCACGTGAACTGTTCATACCACACTGTTAACTGTACAAGTTGATGCACTCTGATTTTTAAATATTATATGGTGTCCTGTGCATTTGTCATTTAAAAACTAGTCACTTAAAGGCAAGGTTTATAACACCATACAGAAAATTCATAGTCGACATATGACAGCTGTGCAGGAACTTCAGAGTTGATTACTTTGAGAACTTGTGAACATACTCAATCTGAAGGTGACCGTTGAGTTTTGTCTTTTAGATTTTGTCTAAAGCTCAGATGAAACATGGAGACCTTTTTGGAACACCCTTAGGAACGACTGTCATGTCTAATCAGAAATCAATAATCAATATACCTACATAGTGCTGTGCTTGATCTAATGCCGTTGAGCCTGGTTTGTGTAAATACAGTTCTGTCTGAATAGGAATCTGGACATTTCTCAAAAAAAAAAAAAAAAAAAACGTGATTGAAAAGTTTGGTTTTCTTCTGACATAATAAACCTTAAATGTACAGGAGAGGTGCGACGTATGTTTGTGCATCACACATCGCCATCAAGCTTTCAGCTAATATCACTTTCTTGCTTTAGATTTTATAGACTGTACAGTTCCACACAAAGGTACAGCCATACGTGTACGACACAGGAAGATTGGGAGGCTGGCATTCCGTGACTTTACTTGATCAAGTCAGTATTTCAGATCAAAGAAGAGTTGGGATGACTTGCATGAGCACCAAGGTCTCACAAGCTGTAGTAGTGGGAAATAGATCAGTACCTCAGAACAGCCACATCTCACTTGGTTATGAAGTTACAGGCGCTGTTCAGAGGTGAAACGACACAAGTGCAATGCCACTGCTACCAGTAGGTGAGCTGACTTAGAAACAGGGGACAGCGTTAGAAATATGCAGGAGAGGATTGACAAACACACCTGACTGATTGAAAACAACAGCTTGTCATTTATTAGTGCATTTTACATCCCATGTGCATGTCTGTAATCTACAAAATACAAACATTAAATCCATTAGACATGAAAAACCTGTGCAAACTGTTTAGACATAAGAACATTTGTTGAAATATAGTCCAACCAAAACTGGCCTGCAGGTAAGTTAAAAAAAAAAAAAGTGGAAAAACCTTACATGCCAAAATACTACTAGTGTTAAATAATCATTTGCAGCCATTGAAATAAAATGTATAATAAAATGGTCTTCAATACAAATTTGGTACATGAAATGGTATGCTGTTAATGCTAAGAGATCCTCCTTTAAGATCATTTTTGGCATAAATGTTTTGTCTTTCACATCTAGCGTCTAGCTGTCCACACGATCATTCATCTGAAGAGCATCACTCATGGCATCTATCTCTCACAATCAGTGCACCAGCAGAAGCCATTTGATGAGGATCTGGGCTGCTGTTCACTCGGCCTCTAACATGGGGACAGAGCTGAGCTACGTAGACTTGGTCTTGATCCACTCCAGAGAGTCCCCTGTTATCTGGTAGATTCCTGAAGAGAGCCTCAACCTACAGTCATGGCTTGTCTGTGCATATCCACACGTCACTACTGAAGGATCTACTCAGCCCTTCAACCCTGTAGAGAATGTGCTAGTGAAGAGCAGGAGAGCAGAGGGATGTCATGCTAAGCAGGGAAACGGAGTTATCCAGTTTACAACACCTGAAACTTCTCTTCAAGATCCGTGCACCTGGAACGGCACTTCCTGCACGTGGAAGGGTTCCTGGTTTCACTCGGTACTGTGATCTGGCACACCTAACCCAGATCTTGCTTTACACGGTGTCCCCCTTTGTCTGGTCTACAGGTACGAGTGGTTACGATGAGTGCTAGAAGGATGCGGTCTGCTGGTGGAAGTTTTTTTTTCCTTTTTCTTTTTAAAACCTGCGTGGCAACTTAACAGCCAAGATCACCAGGCTGCACGTATCCACAGACCGGCGCTGTTGTGCTGTAGGCTAGTGTGAGTTACAGACTAGAGAGAGAGACAGAAAAAAGAGTCCACAGGAGTCTGTTTGAGTGGTGATACTGTTGTAGCGACTGATGACCACTTTGGCATTGGATGCTGTAAGATTGAACTCGGCAGGTTTTGTAGACGGTCACTTGACCAGCCAGACCCACATGCATCCCAAAGGGCGTTGTAAACGAAGGGCTGTCATTTGGTGGTTATCACCAAATCATACCTCCTTCAGTTATTAGAATATGAAAACGCTAGAACTCAGAATTAGTTTCCAGCTGCACCATAGCATGATGGACCTACTTCTTAATGAAAGCCATTAGTGAAGAGAATCTAAATTCAGAGGAACACAGATCCACAGAGCACCACTAATACTGTACTTTAGAAAAAGCAACGTGGCTCTCTGTTCTGCCTTCTGTGTAGGACATGAACACCAATAGACTCTCCAAAAATAGAACACTGGAACTGATATAAAAGTGGCATGTTGAATTGGAATGCAGTACGATTAGTAGGTAATCCCGTTAACTTTGTATAAAACACACAATTGTACACAAAAGTGTAATCTCAGTATCAAACGAAAAAGACAATCCCTCTAGACTAAAATGTAAACACAATGCTTTCAGTCTACATCCCAGCATCAGCTCCCTTTTAAAATAAAAAAAAGTTAATACAAAAAGTCTGCATATATAAATAACAAGTTACATTTACCCAAAAATAAGAACTTATAAGACATAAAAAGAGTACTTCTTTTACGAACGCTCAAAGTGTTTGCAACACATCACACACCGAATGGCATGAAAAGCACTGGCTAAGGGTGTGTGTGTGTGTGTGTGTGTGTGTGTGTGTGTGTGTGTGTGTGTGTGTGTGTTTTATGGGTATAACACTTAACTAAACTTAGCCTTGGGCCAGATGTGGTTTTAGTACAAATCTGGGACCATGCTGACAAGTTTGTAGTGGATGGTGGCAGGATCCCCAAGTCCCTTTAACCCCACCCACACCCTAACTAAAGCACTACAGCTGCATACTAACTAGTCCCTTAAACCCCACCCACACCCTAACTAAAGCACTATAGCTGCATACTAACTAGTTTGAATTACTGGACTAATCCACAAACTGCACACTAATTTAATCATTTAATCGGTTTCATCCACAGTTGAGCCCAAATCCCACACAGCTGTCTCCAGATTTGTACTACACCCCCACATCTGCTCCTGGAGACGACCCTGTGTAGAATGAGAAGAGGGAAGCAGTTATCTTGCGTAAACAGAAAAACACTCCCTCCTGACATAAGCACTCAAGGCCCTCAGAGTTCCTGTGTGAACAACAATCTACACCCATCACCAACACATAACCAAGGGCAACACGAACAAAGCAACTGCCTCAAACCACATTGGGCGGCAACAACAACAACGATGGCGACGACAGCGCTTTGCTGTGTGGCAGACAAACATGAGCATGTCTGAAAAAAAGGCACTGAGCAGGCTGGGGGAACCCGCAGTGAGAAGGCGAAGCACAAAGGAAGGAGAAGAGGAGAGAAGGAGAAGGCGAAGGACAAAGAGGAAGGAGAAGAGGAGAGAAGGAGGAACAGGAAGAGGAAGAGGAGGAGGAAAAGGTGAAGGCAGGGGTGCGGTGGGAAAGGGAGAGGGCACTACAGCATACGGCCTGCAGACCAGAAAAAACCAAGAGGTGGAAAATCATGCTGGGAAAAGCTGCAATGCATGCTGGGAAGTAGAAGGACTACACAGAGGAGGCCCTTGAGTTGAACTGCAAAGCTTAAAGTAAGGAGCTCCGCAGTCACAGGTTAGCCTCCTATCTGGAACAACGGGTGTGCACCAATAATTTAATATTCGGATGACTGTTTGCAGCGTGATAGCAGAACAACTGTTCATAGTCACTGTCGCATATTTGAACATCAAAACCGGTTAGTATGCACACCCCTACTAGCAGGCACTAGCATATCCATCAAGATAACTACCCTAAAACTATTCACCAGAGGACTGAACTACTCAAACCACACAGAAATCTTGACACTAAACGGAGGTCAGAGTGAGAGAAGGCTTGTGGGGAGAGAAAGGAGATCACCACAGCACTGGCCTGCAGACCAAAACAAACAAACAAACAAAGATGCTGGGGAACAGTTAATGGACAATAAAGGTAAACACCATGGGTACATGTCTAGAAGCTCCTGAGGTTCTCATCACTCTGATCACAGTGGGCAGAACAGCATCTAAACGGTAGTCGGATCTGGCCCAGATTGGCTACGGATCTGGCCCTGATGCGGATAGAGTATTCCAAGTAAATGGTTTAGTGATGAACCTGGGTTGTTTCACTCAGAGGAAGCGCTTAACCTCCTAATAGAAGAGCCCTATGGCTTCATTCTCCTAGCAAAACAAAGCCATGGGGCTCTTCTTTTAGGAGGTTTACCACTTACTGCAAGTTAACTTACCAAAGTTACTAAACCCCATACTTGGAATATTGCCCAGCTCAGAGGAAGATTCATTCCAGACTTAGCTATGATCTGAGCAAGTCTGGTGAGAAAAGGCCCATTAACCACGCTTTCGCCGGGCGAAATGAAATTAAACGTTTCACTTTCCTTCCCTATGCTGTCCGCCTTAACATTGTAGCATTCTCCAATATAGCTGCTGCCAAACAGGAAGCAGACGGGGTAACATCAGATGTAGCTGCTGCCAAACAGGAAGCAGACGGAGTAACATCAGATCTGCTGCCAAACAGGAAGCAGACGGAGTAACATCAGATGCAGCTCAGGCACCGAAACAGCAGCCGCCTCCGGACCCAAACCGACTCCACGTGACCTGGGGGTTTCACCACAGAAGGTCTTTACTGACGGTGAGACCTCCTCTATGCCGTTCCCTTCACTAACGGTGAGACCTCCTCTGTGCTGTTCCCTTCACTGACGGTGAGACCTCCTCTATGCCGTTCCCTTCACTGACGGTGAGACCTCCTCTGTGCCGTTCCCCAGCCTCTTCAAAAGCCCAGCCACTCATGTCAATGACCCAGATGTGGCTTTTTCTAGTTAAGGGCGCAAACCCCAAAATGGCATAATATCAACGACATTTAGCTGCTGAAGTGCCATACTGAACTGATCGCGCGTTCAGGCAGCTGGGAATTTGGGAAAGTTCCTGTTTCGAAACGTCCCACTTCCATGTTGAGAGCATTCACATAACGACAACAATCAGGCAATGATATTTAAAGTTAGGTAATGTTAAGTAGGCTAGCTAGCCAGAAGGCTAACATTACATTAGTTACACGAAAGTAAACTGCGAAATATCACAATCACCTCTGCTAATGAGTATGATCTAAATTAAACGTGAAGTGACTTATTTGTGCGCTGAGCAAGTAGGCTACTTTTTTTTCTTTCACCTCACATGCTGCCATGCCGGGCGACGTCACTGAGCCCTCAATAATCTCCCAACTTTCCTTGTGGGATGTTCCGAGTTTGACAGGCATTCAGGTGTATTCTACCACTCGGAAGTCCGAACTTTCCCACTTCCCAGTTGCTCTTGAACGCACCATAAGCTCAGGTCTAATGGGTCATGTCATTCCATAGCATATTAAAGAACCTCAATGAAGAGACTAACACAGATGGCCACATTCTACGACTGACGTAGCCCGTATTGGAGCCTAATCTAAGCCAGGTCAGTGCCAGATGTGCTGCCGTCTGACAGGTGAGAGAGCGTTCAGGAGGGGAGTGTAGAAGTGTTAGCGGGCGATAACCACCCATGCGTGTGCAAATACACCACACCTGTTTTGGCTTGAGAGCTCAAACCCGTCCCAGAGCTGATTAATGCCATTATAAATAAATCACAATGTTGAAATTGTCTTGTCTTTGGTTAGTTACAAAGACTAATATTGACAAATCTCGTGTGTGTGTGTGTGTGTGTGTGTGTGTGTGTGTGTGTGTGTGTGTGTGTGTGTGTGTGTGTGTGTGTGTGTGTGTGAGTGAATGAAATGCTAGCAGATGGTGAAGCTCTGAAGGCTGATGAAAATAAAACCCTTTGGGAAGAGGGGGGAGGGTATCCATGGCAATGAGGAAGAGAGGTTTCTTAACAGTCATTGGAGACCAAAGTGATGGTTTCCATGGAGTTTCCATGGACTCAGTTGAACTTAAGGCATTGAGTGTGTGTGTGTGTGTGTGTGTCTGTGTGTGTGTGTGTGTGTGTGTGTGTGTGTGTCTGTGTGTGTGTGTGTGTGTGTGTGTGTGTGTGTGTGTTTGTGTGTGTGTGTGTGTGTGAGAGAGAGTGTGTCTGTGTGTGTGTAAGAGAGTGTCTGTGTGTGTGTGTATAAAGATAGCTTCTGTCCTTTCCAGGTCTCAACCACCAAACAGAGTGTGTGGCTCTGTTCATCACACTAGTCCATCCCTGTAGAAAAACATCAGTTAAAAGATCAGTTCACTTGTAGCTGTCAACTCCTCAGTTAATTACACCACGTGAATCCTCTTAGTAGGAATCACACACACACACACACACGCACACCTGACTAGGACTCATTCTCCACAGTGACGGTTACTGTGGGTCCTCCATCCTTGGCACTGCCCGCCTGGCCCTCGCTGAGATGGCTGATGGCCTCTCCATCTAAAGCACTGCAGGACGACACAAAGGTCACAAGGTCAGCACACAATGCCAGGTGCCCTCACACATCCGTCGTTACACACTCAGTCTCAACATAGCAGAGCCAGTGTGAAAGCTCTCTGGCGAATTACTGTAGTTAGCACACTTAATTATTAAAAAAGGAAAAGCCTTCAAAACACACAAAAGGACAATATTCTGAAGGAGTAGGGGAAAGATAATCTTCCTCGGATATTCATATACTTGCAACGAATCTTATTCATGCCTGAAAAAAAATGTATGTACTGCATGGGAATATTGGGGGAAGATTATCTTTTTATGAGATCATATCTATTTAAAACAATATGACGGAATCTCCCCATGGTTTGATTTACCTCCTGCTCTCTGTTTACCTCTGAACTCAATGCTTTTCTCTGTGCAATGTCAGTTCTAGAATAGTTCTAGAACACAAGACTGGCTTACCATTTGGAGTTGTGCTGTTCCCCAATCAGTTGCTCTGGGTCTATGTTCACCAGTCGAGTGGGGAACGTGTGACCGTCTCCCAAACTGAAAGGCAAAAGAATGAGAGAAACAGCTTCACTCCACCTTATGAGAATTAGATACTGTCACAGAACCACAGTATAACACAGAACAACAGTATGACACAGAATCTCAGTATGACACAGAATCTCAGTATAACACAGAACCACAGTATAACACAGAACCACAGTATAACACAGAACAACAGTATAACACAGAACCACAGTATAACACAGAACAACAGTATGACACAGAACCACAGTAGAGTTTGGCTTTGGTCAGTATGGTAATAACTGACCTGATCAGTTCATAGACCTCTACTTGAATGTGTGTCAGACAGTGTAATGGATCCTGGCCAAGGACTTTCATCCTGACTCTGACTAATCCTTAATCTCTTAGCATATCTGTAGGGTGAGTGCACCTCCTCCTGGAGAAGGTCCTCTCTGGTGTCTCCCTCCTCTCTGTCTCTTCCTCTCTCTCTCCCTCCTTCCCTCCCTCTCTCTCTCTCCCTCCCTCCCTCTATGTCTGTCTGTCTGTCTCTCTCTCTCTCCCTCTCTTTCTCTCTCTCTCACCTGGTGTAGATGGGCAGGACCCAGTATCTCTTCTGGTCTCCAAACACCTCGGCCACGTTCTTCCTGAAGCCCAGCGTGAAGCCGTTCTTATCAGCGCCGTTCCTGAAAACAGGAGCCCTGAACGCCTCTGAGAGGGAAAGAGAGAAAGAGAGAGAAAGAGAGAGAAAGAGAGAGAGAGGGTACAGATAAGGGGGTAGGGGGAGAATAAATACACTGTACTATAGTAATATACGTACATACATACACACATACAAAGATACATACATACATACATACAAACATACATACACACAAATTACATACAAACATACATACATGCATCAGAAAGAATGTCACAAACATCACCTACGACAACAAAATAACAATTTCAACACAAACAGCCATAGCTTGTGATAATAATATGGGAAATCTAGTTGAGTTGATTCTCACTCATTTAGACCTTCATTAAAAGACAGGTAAGCTGTGTGTGTGTGTGTGTGTGTGTGTGTGTGTGTGTGTGTGTGTGTGTGTGTGTGTGTGTACCTATGGTGGTGCGGTTCTTCACCACCAGCCAGAGGTGGTAGGTGAACAGAGACAGGATGCTGATGAAGAACATGGTGGCCACGAAGAACAGGAACAGAACGTGGAACTTAGCATGAGTGTCCGGCAGCTGATTCTGAGAATAGGGAGAGAGAGTGAGAGAGAGAGAGAGGAGGAGACAGGACAGAGACGGACAGGGGAGGAGGGATGGGGACACAAAGAGACAGTGGACAGAGACAGGGGGAAGAGATGAAGAGGAGAGGGAGGGGGAGAGATGGAAAGGAGAGGGAGGGAGGAGAAGTAAGGTAAAGGTCAAATTGTGAAATCCACCGCTGTCTTAATTCATCACACACAAAGCATACGGTCACATCACATCACATTACACCTCACCACACCACACCCGTTTCCACCCCTGATCTTCACCGCTGTGCCCACACTAACACACCCCTGGCCACCTGCATGTGATTCGGTGGGACAGCTAGCTGTGCTGTGTGTGTTTCAAGGGGACAGCTAGCTGTGCTGTGTGTGTTTCAGTGGGACAGCTAGCTGTGCTGACACCAGACTGCAGTGGCAGTCTACGTACAGGCTATTTATCTCGTGTTCAGATCATAACTAGATTTTAACCTGATTACAATTACACCTGGTATTAATATGTATGTCTCCAGTGTCCACATTGAGATACGATTGAGGCTAAGATCGCTGTGTCCAGCTCATGTCACATCCTCCTCTTGTTTGTCTGGGTTAAAAAAAAACAACAAACAACAAAAAAAAGAGAAGAAGAAGAGTAGAAGAAGGTGGTAGCCGTCCATGAAGCTGCGCTACTGTGTTTGCTTGCGTTTCGAGGCGGGGGAGGAAGTACACGATGACGTGGATTGACAACGCAATTGCATTTACTTTTGTGTTCAGTGTGGTCACTGTGCATCCCTGATCACCTCCAGAAGTGGTTTGGCCGATCAGATCGCAACCTTACCTCAATACGTCTTGGGTGCATTTACACCTGTACTTTCACATGGTCAAACACTATCTGATTGCAATCCGATCACCCACAACCCATTTGAATGCCAGGTGTACATGGGGCCCGAGACGGAACAGAAATGGGTCTGATCGGGGAAGAACAGAACTGGGTCTGATCGGGGAAGAACAGAACTGGGTCTG